>NC_045431.1:252199260-252499260 GCF_902635505.1 Sarcophilus harrisii
TTTTTTTTTTTTTTTTAATTTGAAAAAAAAACTAAGAAAAAAAAGGAAAACAGAAAAAAACACAAAACAAAATAAAGGAAACCAAAAAGACAAAATTGTCTTTATATCCAGATAATTTAGGGAGGTTTCATATTGTATAGAAAGAAATTATAAGGATCAAAAAAGGAGAGTGTTAAAACACAAATATATATAATATTAGTAAAGAAATTATATTCATGAAATTTGAAATTTTTTTTTCTTTTACTTTTGTAAATTGTTCTTGGTTCCTCTGGTTCTCATTATTAAATTTTATTGCTTTTTCACCCCAAGGAAGCTTACATTTTAAGAAAAGAATATTTTTTATACTTATATAGATGCATAACTACCCACAGTCATACCTTAACCCCAAATACACATCTTTTCATCCTTTTGCCCTGTAATTAAGTTCACTTCAAAACTTGCCATGGAAAAAATACGAGCCTCCTCCACCCAAGGATCCCATCATGTCTTTTTTCCTCAAGTTTGTTTCCCTTGTCCATCCTTCCCCTTTTTTTTATAGATCTTGGGGGCTATATACACCCTTTCTATGTTATAAGTAGGCCCTAGAGATATGAAATTTCCTTATTACTGTTCTTGGCTGCATTAAACATTTTGAATGGACATCTCATTATTGCCACCTTTCTTTGGGGTGAAGAATTAATTAATTAATGTCTATGATTGATCTTTTCACCCAATCATTCTTTATTTAGTTTCCAATTATTTTTGGTCTTATTTTCCCTTGGCTTTTTATTGAATGTAATTTTCTTGCATCATGGTCTGAAAAGGATGCATTTATTTTTCTGCCTTACGGCTTTGAAAGTTTTGAGGGTTTTTATGCCTAATATAGCCCAATTTCCTGTATAGGTTCCATAAACTCGGAGAAGAAAGTGTACCCTTTCTGTCTCCATTTAGTTTTCCAGAGGTTCACAATCTAACTTTCTTGGGATCTCTATTTTAACTTTTGACTTTTTTTTATTTATTTTAGTTTGATTTATCTAAATGAAGGGTTGAGATCTCCCACTATTACAGTTTTGTTGTTCATTCTAGAGCTCTCTTTAATTCTTTTAAGAATTTGGAACTACACCACCCGGTATATATGTTTAATATTGAGATTGCTTCTGTTGTCTATGGTTAACCCTTAGTGTAAATATAGTGCCCCTTCCTTATATCTTTTAATTAGGATTAATTTTTTGCTTTTTTTGATCTGGATTGGGATGGTTACCCTGCTTTTTTTTTTTTTTTTTTTTTTTTTTTTTTTTTTTTTTTACTTCACCTGAACAAGTAGATTTTGGTTCCAACCTTTTCCTTTACCTTCATGTATCTCTACTAGGTGTATTTCCGTAAAACACTATATTGTTGGGGATTCTTCGCTTTTATTTTTTTTTTATTTAATAGCCTTTATTTAAGGATATATACATGGGAACTTAACTTAACACCAAAACCTCTTGTTCCAATTTTTTGACCTCACCCCCCAACCCTTCCCCAGATAGCAGGATGATATAATTTAAATAATTAAAATATAACTTGATTCCAATAAAAATTAAAAATTTATTTTTTACAAAAAAAAAGAATCAATTCTGAAAATAATTGTACAAAATTGGAAGGAAACCAAAAAATAGAGAAATGCAAATTAAAAATTTGAATACCACTAAAACCCGTTTGGATTAATAATGTAAGAACAAATATTAAAGGGAATGGTCAAACACCTTATAACTCCTGGGAGTTTGGAATGAATCCAAATTCTGGAGAGCACCTGGAAATTATGCCCCAAAAAGTTATCAAACTGTGAACCCTTTGGACCCAGAAAGGCAATATTTTATAACCCAAGGAGATACTAAAGAAGGAAAAGGGACCCAAGGCCAAAATGGTTGTGGCAGCCCCGGGGGCTTAAAAATAGGAAAATGAAGGATGCCCTTAACTTGAGAAATGGTCGGAAATTGAAAGGAATGTTTGGAAATTATTGTTCTGTAAGAAATGCAAGCAGGGTGAATAAAAGAGGCTTAAAAGATTTTATGGAACTGATGCTAATGAAATGAGTTTGGGAACCAGGGATCAATATACTTCATCAACGGAACTGCATGAAGATGTAATCTGGGATGGAAGTGGATTTTTTGACAAAGAGAAAATCTAACTCCAGTTTTAATTGACATGATGGACAGCCCAGGACACCCCAAAGAAAAAATAATGGGAAATGAATTTAAATTTTTGATTTTTTGTTTTTCTTCCCAGGTTATTTTTTCCTTTCTGAATAACCTCCCTTGCAACAAGAGAACTTGTTTGGTTCTGGACACATATATTGTATCTAGGATATACTGCAAATATTCAATATATATAGGACTGCTTCTTCTAAGGGGGGGGAGGGAGAGAGGGAAAAATCATAACAGAAGGGAGTGGGAATAATTTTAAAAAATGATCCTGGAAGGGATCTTTAATAAAAGTTATTTAAAAAATTTTTAAAAAATACTTGATTTTGGGTTTTCCTTTCTTTCCCAAAGGGACAAAAAATTACACCACCATGTTGGGACTGGTTAAGGGGTCCAGTTATAGTTGACCGACTAAATTTAAATCAGGGTTCCACCAAAAGTTGGGGAAAAATTCATAAGAATTATTGGAGCAAGATGCCCTTAAATCTGTATAACTCAATTTTCTTGGAGTTAATTTCATTCCTGTTTTGCTCAGAGGCAGAACCTTCTTCGATTTGGGGCAGGTGGTATGGATGTTGCTTTACTTTGGTGTCACCATGTTTCCAAATTGATTCTAAAGTTCTTCTTGTAAATCCTATTTTATTTTTAGTTTCCTAAAAATAGTCTTTGGCAAAATACATTTTGAGTTTAAGAATGTGTCCGAACCCATTGGAAATGAAGAAGTTTAAATCCTTTTAAGAAACTGTATTTTATTGATCAGTGATTTTTCAGATTCAGTCCCTCCTGGCTGAGAAATATCCTCCCGAAAGTTGTCTTTGTAGGATGCCAAGGTTTTGATTCAATTAAAATCCTGGGTCAAAAAGAATCCCTTTGAATTCCAATAGGGAATTGGTTTGTCCCAGCCCTCCATTCCCACTTTCGCTTGGCCCATCCCCCACTAGTTCTGATCTGTTCAAGCTTCCCAACCCCCACTAAGACACCCAAAATAATAATCTTCATCAACCAAAGCCCTTTGCAGATGGACCTTAACCTCTTTACCAGAAATTTGGTCCACCGGAGAACTGCATTCCCAGTGGCAAAACCCATTATCCATAGATTTGCCACTAAAGCGGCCCTGGGCCAATTCCTTATGAACAATAAACTTCTTTCAAACTAATATTCAGGAATGAGGAATTATTTCACCCCAAAACCCAAAAATTTAAAGGATTTTTGAATAACCTCTTTATAGCCACCAACCCCGGACAACCAGGAATTGACCACTTAAAATCCATCACAAATGGATTCTTCCATTTGAGTTTGAATACTTGGAACCAACTTCATTTATCCTACCAAGTGATCTTCAGAATCTTCCCGGGAGAAAAAATGGAAGAACCCAATTTTTGGCATATTACTGTTAATGTCCAGATTACAAGGGCATAGGAACAGTGAAAGGCAAAAATGGCTCTATAGACCATCAGTTTAAGGGTTCAATTTCTCTCTCTAAAACAATTGAGTTAGCCTCATTGATCAATATCACCTTCTATTGTATATCCTTAGAAAGTAATACAAATAAGATAAATTAACCCAGTCACAACAAAAAATGGGTGTCTGAATATTTTCACCCAAAATCTGGTGTTAAATTTAATAAGTACCAAGGTTATTAGGTGTTAAAGGTTAACGGGAAGGGGTTAAAGGTGTTTAAAGGTTACCAAGGTTAATGTTAATTAGGGTTAAAAGTTTCAAATGTTAATTGAACAAGTCCAAAAATGTTAAATGTTAACTGCCCAATGTTAACAAGTGTTTAACAAGAGGTAGGATTTGAACTCAGGTGTTCCCACTTAGGGTCAGTACTTTATTCACTATACCATCCAACTCCCCATCCTCCTTAGGGTCTTTTATGCCCCAACAAGTTCTAAGCATTCACATCTGCTTTCTGGAAGGTCATTGGAACAAATTTTCTAAATTCCCGTTAAACCACAATGGGGTCTTCCCAAACCGGATTGGAGAACCCAACCCAACCCTCATAGATTTAAACCCCTTTGTTTACCTTACCTGGTTTAAAATTTTGGTTGAAATGGTTTAATAGGGGAAAGGGTCAATTGGGATGCAAATGAATTTTGGATTGTAAGAAAGGTTGGGTGAATCAGAGGATAGCAAAGGGGAAAAAGTTGCCTTTAAAAAAGAGTTTGGCTTCAATAAACGCCAATCTTCCCTTAACCCCCCACAAATACGGGATGGAAGGAAAGTTTATTTTTTTCCAAAAAAAAAAATAAAAGTACCACAGACAAGGAAAATAATCTCAAAGACAAACCTATAAGAACCAAATGGCAGGCACCAAATTCTTAAAAGAAAAAACTTATAAATGGGTTTAGGAGTAAAATGGCAAAATTATAGTCATGGGTAGCCCAATGTTCCTCTCATAGAACAAGATAAATCTAGCAAAATATGAGAATGAAATTAAGAGCAGAATTTTAGAAAATCAGAAACAATTGGTTTCCTGGAGAAAAAGTGAATTGAAATTTGTAATGTGACTTTTTTTAATACCTTTTATTTAGAGAACATATGAGGATAAGGTCAACATTGATCCTTGCAAAGTTCCTGTTCCGATTTTCCCCTTCCCTTCCTTCCACCACTCCCCCAACGCCAAATGGCAGGCCTTAACAGAAGAGATTTTGTGTGAGTCCATTGATTACAAGAGAGAAAATCAATTTCTTAACTAAATTATCCAGACTATTCACTGAAGGTCAAAATGTGTGGGAATTCCAAAATACTTTGGCCACAAATTTAAAGGCAAACCTTATTGAAAAGACCCTAATATTAGAAAGATTGAGGAAAAGGAAAAGAGGCCACAAAGGATGAGATGAATAGAATGCATCACAGAAAAGCTTTGGACAGACTTTGGGAATATTGGAGGGGGGAAAAAAGATAAAAAGGGATTTAAGAAATAATCAAAAAGGATTGGAATGACTAAATAACAATTGAGAAATTTTTAAAAGATCAAAATGTAAACAACAAAAATTAATACTTAAAATTTTGATTCTAATTAAAAATCCATTTATTCTCATGGATAATTGATTCGTTTTTGGATATATTATTCTTGATTAAGAATAAACCTTTGCCTAATTCCTTAAATGAAAGTCCTATACCTCAATTGTTTTTAATAGGAATGGATGTTGATTTTCAAAGTTTTTCGCTTATTAAAAAAAAAATAACATGAAAAAAGTCATTCCTCCATTAATGGGGCAAATCCATTTGATTCCATTACATTTGAATGGTTTTTCTGGTACTTACAGGATTTTTTCCTAACCTGGAAGCTCTGAATTTGGTTTTAAAATTTCTGATTTTTTATTTTTATAATGTGATGAAATATTGATTCTTACTTTTAACCTTTTGTTCTGGGATATTGGGAGCAGTTTTCCTTAATTCTTCAAATGTGATTTCAAGATCTTACTTTGATTATTTTTTTTAATTGTCTAGTTGTTAAATTATTCTCCTTGATCTTTTTTTTCCTTAGAATTATTTTTTCCAAAGAGGCATTTCACATTTCTTCTATTTAACATTCTATTGAAGTTTATTGTTTTTTGAAGTCTCAAGTATTAGTTTTCCTTACAAAATTTATTTTAAACATTATTTTCCAGTGAGATTCTGCAGGTTTTTTGTTTGTTTTTTGTTTTTAATGGAATTTCTATTTTTTGGATTGTTATGGGCCAGAAACCATGTTTAAAAAATTCTTTCAAAAGAACCAGTGGAACAATAGGAAATGGTGCTTAATAGTGTTTCATTCAGTAATGTACTTAGTATTCAAATTTTCCAAAGATTAACACCTGTAACATAAACAGAGTAGAATATCAACTGGGACAAACCCCAGACATACATTTATCATCTACCTTTGTGGTTTTGAGCTCAATCATTGACTCACAGAGATTCAAGCTATCCCATACCATACTGGTACCTGGCCTGTCCTCCACATTTCCTTCTTTTTAAAAAATTAAACTAGGATTTCAACCTGGCTTCTGTTCTTTGAAACTTTGAAAAATCATTATCTGAGAAGAAAAATTAATATATTTATTTGAATTAACCCTAATGGACAGCTCTTTTTATCCATCTTGGATGAGAAGCACTTAAAAGGATACGTCCATCATTTACAAAGAGCAAAATCTTCTATTTGTCTGGATTCTTAAACAAAGCAGGGATGATGGGCAATTATCCAACCCAAGTGAATTATTTTCCTGGGAATCACCAGTGATTCAGACTTACAAGTTCCCTTTTTCCTCTGTCATTTTTATTTGGTTTTTTAAAACTGGAATCATCTTAATGGATAGACCCAATATCTCCCATGTATTTCATCCTTAGTTACATGTCCTTCGGACCTCTGTTACCCTCAGCCATTTCCCCAAGATTCTTGGGGATTTCTTTCCAGAGAAAACCATTTTTCACTTTGGGTTTGCAACTGTTTTGTGTTCTTTCTTGGAGATTCTGATTGTTATTAGCAGTAATGGCCTTGACACACACATAAGCAACGCCTTTTATACAGTAAATACTTATGGGCTATTTTTAAACTGCTGGTGTTCATGGTGGGTATTTCAGATCCTTAACCATTAACTTTTAACCTTCACACTGAGTTTCTGGCAGGTCCAATGAGAAAACCATTTCTTCTGTGATATCCCTCCCCTTTATCACTTTCTTGTTCTGATGCCCATCAGTGAGCAATGTTTTATTTTTGGTTCATTGAATGGTCACATTTCAGGAGTCCTCATCTCTTCCTGTTAATATTTTTGTCTGTGGGGAAGATCCACTCAACTGAAGGCAGAAGAAAGATTTTTTGCTATTGTAGCCTCACTTAACTGTTTTTTACATTTTCCAGGGTACTGTCCTTTTTATGTCCTTCAGACCGTTCTACACATTCACTAGACCAAGACAAAATGACCCTCCTTGTTTTATAAAAACGTTCCCATGTTAAAACCCCTTATCTACAGTTTAAGAAAAACAAAGATGTGAAGGAGGCTCTGGGAAAGCTGAGAAAAACAACTTTTTAACTTAAATGGTTTAACCATTCTTGACACCCTGAAGAGAGTCTAAAATATAAGTGAATGAAATCATTAAAGTATACTGAAGATTTATAGTCAAGTTTTTTGTTTTTTTTTTAGTAACATACACAATCACAAAATTTCAGAGAGAGAGAGGACCTGAAGTTTAAAATTTAAATTTAAATTTTCCAACAATTCTGTGGCTTGCCTGGATGTCCATTTTTTAAAGAGCGAATTTTTCCAAGAGAAATTAATATGAAAAAAAATAATATCCATAAGCAAAATTAGAAAACTAAATTATGGAGAGTAAATTTAATATTTTCCCGAAGATCCTTTTAATGGGCAATCATAAGAAGATATTTTTCTTTAACCTATAACTTATATAATGACAGTTACTATAAAATTATCATCATGGGAACAGAATACTGAAGATAAAAAGATGATTGAACCCACGGCACGAATATAACAATGAATAACATTTATCCTCTATGAACTAATTTCCTAAATAATTCAATAAAAATCATGCCGTTTTATTCATGTTACAGAGATAAATGGTTTTACGACCTGTGATTTCAACCAAAAGGAATTAAAAACTTAAAATGTAGAAGAAGTTCAACCAGAGTAACACTGTCATTTATTCCAAAGAGGAATTGAACTATCACCAAAGAGAAAGTATCTAAGTTATCAATTTATTGTGATGCTTAAATTTAAAAAATATTTTACTCATCAACATTAACACTACAATGGATTTCATTTTTAAAGTCTTGAGAGGAAATGGGGCTTTCGAATTTGTTTTAATTATTAAACGAATAGCTTTATGAAACAATTTTATTCTTATAATTTCTAATTATTCAACCTCTCACTTTCAGATTTAAATCAAAACATATGGATAATATAGACTTTATGTTGGTATTTCAGTCCCTCTCATCATTTCCATTGTAATATAGTTAATAATTTTCAATCCTGATATTCATTTCTAAGAAGAATATTTAAATTGAAAAAATTTAAAACAAGATTTTCACAGAGATTAAGAATTGCTTATAAGGATTGAGGAATTGAAACATTATCCATGTTTAAAACCCTAGTTTAAAATGGAGAGGGTAACGAAAAGAAAAAAAGAGGGAGAGGCCAAAGATGGAAAGACAGACAGAGAAAAAAAAGACAGAAAGACAGAGGAGAGAAAAAAAGTGTTAAAAAACACTGAGATACCTGAACTTAAATTTATGGAATACTTTTTTTTTATTAAAGCTTTTTCTGAAAAGCATATGCATGGGTAATTTGACATATAATACTAATGGAAGACATGAACCTTTGTCGAGGTAGATAGGGGCAGAGGTTTAGGTGTAAAGTTTTTTTTAGTGAATTTTGAGAAAATGTACTATCTAGTTTTTATTTAAGAGTTTGCAAATTATGACTATGAAAATTATACTGTCAATTTAAATATATTTATTGGTTTAAAACTTTTCATTGTTTAACTTTTCTTTTACATGCATTCATAATGGAATTAACTCTGAGGAGATGAAAGGAGAGTTTTTATCTGGAATTAAATAAAACAATATAAAACATCAATTTTGAGTTAAACAAAAATGATGGAAAAAATTATATAGGTAGTGAAGTAGGAAGGGGATTACAGGAGAAGCAATACCATTTGTAGATGGGAAAATCGAAAAATGATTTTAATTATGATATGTTAGCATTAATTTAAATTTAAATGATAGTAATGGGTTGATCAGTGCTTTGATGAATGAAGATTGGGAATAAATTTAAATGAGTATAAAAAAAAATAAAGTTACAGTGGGATTATTTTAGCAAGAAATCTGGAGGATCAACTATTCCAACCCTCTTGTTTTATAGAAAAGGAAACAAAAAAAAAAGTTAATAATTAAAATAAAAAGAAAGAAAGTAAAGGAAAAGAGGCCACAAAAAGAGATGAATGAAACATCACAGAACAAGCTTGGACAGATTTTTGGGATAGAGTGGAGGGGGGGAAAAGTAAAAAACATGGGCCTGAATATTAAATATGATTGAATGACTAAAAAAAATTAAAAACTTTAAAAGATCAAATTTAAAAAAAAATGGTAATTTAAAATTTTTCTAATTGAACCATTTTGTTCTCAAAAATAGATTCAAGTTTCTGAATATATTTTTTGATTAAGATTCTTTTACCCTTTGCTTTCCATAATGCAAAGTCAAAATTCCTCCTTTAAAGATAATTGCTACATCCTGACTGTGATTCCTTTAATTTGAAGGCCCTTTTCACTTAAGGATGTTTTCCTTTATCCGAAGTCCAACTTGATTTTATATTTCTAATTATTTCTTTTTTAACCGATGAAATAACAGGGATTATTTGGAATGAAAGTAAAAGAGAAAAGCATGAAAGGGGTTAACAAGAGGAAGTAATACAGAATTAAATTTAACCATGTTAAATAGGTAAACCCCCATTAAAGGCCATTAAGAAGGATTAAAAGCAGAACCCAAATTTGTTTATGGAAACACACCCAAGCAGGGAGATACATGAAAAAAGGTAAAAAGGTTAAAACTATGCTTCTGAAGTCAAAGAGGGTAGCATCCTGATCCAGATCAAGCAAAATAAAAATTGATCAATTAAAAGAATAAGGAAGGGCACCATTTGCGGGTGATCATAATGAAGCAATATCAACATTAAAATATAGACACCAAGTGGTTAGCATCTAAATTTTAAAAGAGAAATTAAGAGCTTAAGAAGAAATAGATAGAAAACCTAATGGGGAGATCCAACCTTGCACCTCAGAATTAGATAAAAAACCACAAACAAATAAGAAAGAAGTCAAATAGGTAAATAGAATACTAGAAAAGTTAGATATGATAGATCTCTTGAGAAACGAAATGGAGATAGAAAGGAATACACATTCTTTCCCCGTTATGGAACGGCAAAAATAGACCACATATTGACATTAAACCCCAAACCAAATGCAGGGCAGAAATAGTAAAAGCATCCTTCCGACCATAAAAACAAAAATTACACTCAACAAAAGCCAGGGAAAGTAGACCAAAAATAAGAAACAAATAATCCCACAAAGAATGATTGGGGAAACAGCAAATATAGACATAATTAATCACTTCACCCAAAAAACGACAAAATGAGACATATCCCAAAATGGGGACAGCCAAGTGGTAGAGAGGGAAATTTATATCTCTAGGAACCTACTTGTATAAAATAGAGAAAGAGAAGGTTAACCAATTTTGCAACTAAAATGCTAGAAAAGGAACAAATTAAAAACCCCCAGTCAAACACTGAATTTGAAATTTTAAAATTAAAGGAGAATCAATAAAATTGAAAGAAAAAAAACTATTGAATTAATTATTAAAAATTAAGAGTTTGTTCTAAAAAAGCAACAAAATTGACAAACCCTTAGTAAATCTTATTTCAAAAAGGAAAGAGGAAAATCAAATTGTTAGTCTTATAAATGAAAGGAGAATGCCATAAGGAAGAGGGAAATTAGAGAATAATTAGAATTATTTGCTCAACTTTTAGGCAAAAAATTTGACAACTTAAATGAAATGGAAGAATACCTTCAAAAATATAGCTTTGCCCAGATTAAAGAGGAAGATTAAATCCCAAAATCCCATCTTAAAAAAAAATAGAACAAGCTATTAACCAACCCTTAAGAAAAAATTCCAGGACCAATGGATTTATGGAATTTATCAAAAGAAAGAACAATTTCTAATTATATAAATTATTTTAAAAATAGGATTGAAGGAGTCCACAAACTTTTTTTTTTTTATGTCAAGAATGGTACTGATACCTAAATCAGGTAGGCTGAAAAACAGAGAGAAAAATTATGACCAATCTCCAATGAAATTGGATGTTAAAATCTTAAATAATACATTAGGAAAAAGATTAGAGAAAATCATCCGGGGATAAAACAACCGAGGATTTATACCAGGAATAGGGTTTTCAAATTGATAACTATTAAATAAATTGACATCACACAACAAACAACAAAAACAATGATCATCCAATAAAAAGCATTTGATAAAACCCACCCATTCCTAATAAAAACTTGAATATAGAAAAAATGGACTTTTTTCTTAAAATAGTGAGAAATTTTAAACTATCAGTAAGATATATAATGGGGAAAACTGGAACCTTTCGGTAAGATTAACACAAGGTTGCCTACTATACCAATTTTCAAATTTATTAGCAACAGCCCATCAAAAGAGTCCAGAAAGAGATTAAAGGAACAGAATAGGATTGAGAAACCAAATTATCACCTTTGTAGATGATATGATGGTATACTTAGAGAACCCCCAAAGATTCTACTAAAAAGGATTAGAAATAATCCATAACTTTATCAAAGTTAAATTATAAAAAACCTTTAAATCCTCAGCATTTTATACATCAAAACAAAATTCAAAGCAAGAGATACTAAGGAAATTCCATTCAGAATAGCTGGCAACAGCATAAAATATTTGGGAAATACTTGGAAAGTCAGGAATTATATGAGCAAAATTCCAAAAAAAAAAAAAACTTTCCACACAAATAAAGTCAGATTTAAATAATTGAAAAAATATTAATTTCCTGGATAGGTTGAGCAAATATAATAAAGATGACAAACCCCTAAACTAATCTTTTATTTAAAAAAACCAATGATTTCTGAGAAAAATATTTTAATAATCTAGAAAAAAAAACAAAATTATATGGAATAATAAAAGGTCGAGAATCTCAAAAAGAATTAATGAAAAAAAATACCAAATGAAGGAGCCTAACTGTACCGGTCTAAAACATATTATAAAGCAGGTCACTAAAACCACTTGGTATTCAAGAAAAGAATAGTTTATCAGTGGAACAGCTTTTCACAAGACAAAATAGTCAACTATAGAATCTAGTGTTTGACAAACCAAAGAGCCTCACTTTGGGTAAGAATTCATTATTTGACAAAAAACTGCTGGATAACGGAAATTAGTATTAGAAATTAGGTATGGACCCACTTAATACCATATACCACGATAAGATCCAAAAGGGTCCATGATTTAAAAAGAAAAATGATAAAAAATTGAGAACATCAGATAGTTTATTCTCAGACTTGGGAAAGAAGAAATTTTTGACTAAAGACAACTAGAGACCATGAATCAAAATAAAAAATTTATTACATCAAATTAAAAGCTTCTTACAAACAAAACTAATGGAACAAGATTAGAAGGGAAGCAACAAACAGAAACATTTCAAGTTAAAGGTTCTGAACCCCATTTCCAAAAATATAGAGAACTGACCTAATTATAAAAACCAAGACATTCTTCAATTGACAAATAGTGGATAGAACAGACAATTTTGAGAGAAATTGAAATTATTACCACCATTGAGTGCCCAAGTCATTATTAATCAGAAAATGCAAATTAAGTAACCTGAGAAATTTAACACACCTGTGATTGGGTAAAAGAAGGAAAAAATAATATCGTTGAGGGGAGGGAAAACTGGGACACTGATACATTGTTGGTTGAGTTTGGAATGATTCAACCATTCTGAGAGCAATCTGGAATTATGCTCGTTATAAAGTGGCACTTTGATCCAGGTGTTTCTACAGGGCCCTATACAAAAGATTTAAAGAAGGGGGAATTCAAAATGTTTTGTCCCTGTTTGTAGTGACTAGAAATGGAAAATAAATGGATGCCCATCAATTAAGGATGGTTGGATAAATTTGGTAAGAAAGGAAATTATTGGTCTGTAAAAATGACCAGAGGAAATACAGAGAGGTTTGGAGAGTTAAACGATGCTAATGAAATGGAGGGAGATCATTATATACATCAACAAAACTATATGAAATGTAATTGGAAGTGATTTCTTTTAAAAGATTCCTAACTCAATTTAATTGAGCAATGATGGACAGAAGGCACCAAAGGAAAAATAAATGAAGTTAAACTGTTTCCATTTTTTTTTTCCTTTGTGTTATTTTTTAATTTCAGAACCAATTTCCCGGAACAAGAAAACTGTTTGGATTGCAACGTACATTGTATCTAGGATATAAAATATTCAAATTATATAGACTGTTTGCCATTTAAGGGATGGTGGAGGTGGAGGGAAAAATTGAACAAAAGGAGGCAAGGGATAAAGAAAAAAATTACCCTTTGGGTTTCTATAAAAAAAGTTACTAATTAAAAAGAAAGAAAGAAAGTAAAAGGGAAAAGAGGGCCGGAAGATGAATAGAACACTTCAAAAAAATCTTGGACAGATTTGGATATTTAAGAGGGGGAAAAAGGTAAATAAAGTTTAAAAACAAATATGAGGAAGACTAAATAACAATTAAAAAAAATTTTTTAAAAGACAAATGTAAAAAAAAAGTAAACTTAAAATTTCTGTTTTAATTAAAACCAAATGTTTCTGAATAATTGCATTCAAGTTTTCTGATAATTATTTTGATTAAGATTTAACCCTTTCCTTTATAACAACAAAATGAAGCTATTACCCCTTTGACAGGCTATTTAAAACCGACTCTGATTCCATTAATTTGAATGGTTTCTTTCTGGCTACTTAGGATTTTTTCTCCTTATCCTGGAAGTCTGGAACTTGGTTTTTATTTTGATTATTTTATTTTGTAATCTGAAAAATAATGTGGATTACTATTATTCTTCCTTTAGCCTTTGTTCTGGGATATTTGAAAGTTTTCCACATAACCTTAAAATAACTTAAAAAACTACTTTGATTATGTTTTTAACTGTCAAATGTTTTAAATTATCTCTCCTTGATCTTTTTTTTTCCCTCAGAGAACTTTTTTTCCAAAGAAGCATTTCACATTTCTTTTTTTACACATTCTTTTATTGTTTATTGTTTTTTGAAGTCTCTTAAGTCATTAGTTTTCCCTTTACAAATTTATTTTTAAAGATTATTTTTAATGAGATTCTGCAGGTTTGTTTGTTTGTTTGTTTGTTTTCAGGGAATTTTATTTTTGGAATTCTATGGCCGGAATTTCCCTTGAAAAAGGATACTTCCAGGGTCCAACTGAGTGGAGCTTGATAGGGAAAATGGGAATAGTGCTTTAATTAAGTACATGACTTAGTAAATTTAGTTCCCGTAAAACCTATTAAGTCATCAGAGAAGAGGATATAAACTGGGACAAACCAGGGACATTCATTCTGTCATCAACCCTTTGTGGTGACTGGAGGCCAGTCAAAAGCTCAACTGGATTCACTCATCTACACCATGGTACCTGGCCTTGTCCTCCCGCATTTCTCCACGGGAAAGTGCCCTGGACCGTGGGATTGGGGGTGTTTAATATCATTATTCTGCAGGTGATTACTTAAGAAAGGAAGGCTCACCAGGATTCCTGAAACCAACCAGAAACATTTTGGGGCCAGTTTGAGGAACCCAGATCCGAGACCAAGCCTCCTGAGCTGCTGAACAGGCCCCCAGAGCCGGGGAAGAGTATGATTCCACGGCGAGAAGGACTGAGGAAGCCGGGTCCGGGGAAAGTTGCACCAGGAGATGGACCGGGGGGAGAAGGCCCTTCCCGGGAGGAAAAGGGCCATGAAGGTGAAAGGCTGTTAAAAGGAGACTGCCTACGAGGTTAGAAGAGGCCCAAGTTCCTTCCACACCATCCGCTGATTTCAAACCGGCATCCATAGAAAGTCGGGGAAGGGAGTTTCCAGGTGGGCAAAGGGACGAGGTCACCATCACCTGGAACATCCCGATCTGGCCCAGTGAGGCAAAGGAAAACAAAAGACCCTTAAAGAGAGACTGTATCCTCACATTAATCAGACACCAGAATGGTGTTGGAAAAACTAGAGCAAATTCGGCAAGAAGACGGAACTGAGGGAGGGAGCAAAACTGGGGCGAAAGGACCAGCCCCTGGGGCCCACGAGGGCACAACAATGGGAGCCCCAGGAAGACACCCGTGGCACCAAAAACCTTCCGTGAAAAACCCCTCTGAATCCCAGAGGACATTGACGAGGGGCAAGATGGAGATCTGGGGCCCCATTATGAAAGCAGCCTCAGGCCCAAGAGCCCAGAGGGAAGAGGAAGAACCACCAAGGAACGGGTCCTCCCCGACCTCCCAAGTTCAGTGGAGAGGCCGCAATGGCACCCACAACGTCCCTGACCGGCTTGAACAGATTGAGAAAGATTTACAGGTAAGGACTTGACAATGACAGCATGTCAGATTAACTTTGGCCTGTCTCAGAACAGCCAGGAAGCCAGAGGAAAAGCAGCCAGCCATATGGCAAGGGACATTAGAACCCTGAGTTGCACAAACCCCAACAGCTTTTCCCATCATATAAAATGTTTATATAGTCTTCAATAATATGTCAATACAGTTCTTTTCAGACAGACGATTAAAATCTGGGTATATTAAAAAAAAAAACAAGAAAACAAAACAAAACAAAACAACAAAAAAAACTTCCCCAGCCCACTAGAGCTTAAGATCTCAATACTTTACATTTGAAAGAAACCCGAAATCAAGATACCAATCAAAAATGTTTTGTAATTTTTATTTAACAATTTTATTTATTTTTACCTTCCTTCTGGGGGGGGGGGGAAGGCAAAAGGGGTATGGGAGGGGAATGGGGGAAGAGAAATGGGGGAAAAAGGGAGTTGGAAAGGGGGACCCGTGGTAAGAAGAGGGAAAAAGGAAGAGAATATTTTGCAAGGCCAATACTAAAAAAACCATTACATGGGTATTAAATTAAATTTAAAGCAATTTTTTTAAACAGGTTGCTTTTGTGAGAGGATGCAAGAGGTTTGTTTATGGCTATGGTTTGCCAAGGACATTGGAGA
Organism: Sarcophilus harrisii; assembly: GCF_902635505.1. Lineage (NCBI taxonomy): Eukaryota > Metazoa > Chordata > Mammalia > Dasyuromorphia > Dasyuridae > Sarcophilus > Sarcophilus harrisii. The sequence continues at coordinate 252,215,175 of NC_045431.1, forward strand.
ATTTTTTGCCTAGGGCCTGTCCTCCCTTATTTAAAGCCAAGATGCATTGAGAAGAACATTCCATCCTTGATTATTCTCCCTGTTGGTTTTCCTCCTTCTGACCCCTCCACAAGATCAAGACTGGGTGGACTACAGACCACAGGAATAGATGGACAGATTGGATCAGACTAACAGACAATGAAAGGAGACTGTGACAGACAATTAAAGGAGACATGAAGGAGACAAAAAAGAATCTAGATTCTTTCCTGAAGTTCAGTGGTGTTTTTGGATTAAGGTCATGGGGACCCCAGAAAGCTAGCATGAGATTACAAGGAATTATTCTATCAGTGAAGTTTTTCCTTCTTCTTTTATAATTTTAATTTGTTTTGGTATCATTTTCTTTCTTTTTTTTTTTCTTGAAAGGTTTAACCCTTTTTTCATAATTTTTTTCCTCATTATTTCCCATTTTTTTCTTCTATTCTTTATTTGATTTTTAAATAAATTTATTTTTCAATGATTTTTTTTTTTGGGGGGACCGTTTTGTTTGATTCACTTTTCTTCTTGAGGCTTTTGTTTTGGTGTTTGAATATTTCTTTTAGTTTGTGTCTTAATTTTCCTTGTCCCCATTGGGTAGCTGTTTTATGATCTTCTTTTTGTTTTAAAGTTTTTATTTTTGAGTTTAATTTTAAATAAAATGAGTTTATCCTTCTATAGTAATGAGGTATTGTTCCAAGTTTAAAATGTTTATTTGTTTTCTAACACTTTTTGTTTTTTGTTATATAATAAAATTTAATTTTTCCGTATAAAAAAATTTTCTAAATTATGAAAAAATTTGAATTTCAAAAAATCAAGAAATACAAATTAAAATTACCAAATGCCACTTAATGCCAAAATAATCATCTATTTAAATATATCTGGAATGCATATGGTTTTCCACTAATTGGAAATATTTTTGATATTGTTTTTTTTTCCAACCCATAAAAAGAGACTAAAATATAAAAAAAATGGTTATAAAGTTAGTTGAAAAAATAGTCCCTTTTTTCATTGTTTCCCTATTAAAATAGCAGTTTCCATAGTCCTTCCATTTGGGTATTTTAAAAATTTTTTAAATATTGAATTATTGATTTTCTTCCAAAAATTTTTAAAGTTTTTTAATACCCAAAAATTTTTGTTTATTTTTTTAAATAAATTGTTTTAATCCCCTTTAATAAAGAAAGCAAAATACCTTTGAATATATGGTTTTGTTAGTAAACCATGTTTCTTTTTAGTTTTGTTTTTACAAATTCCTTCACTTTTGTTTCATTTTAAAGTCAAACTAATATCTTTGAATCCAAATTCATATTACATTTTATTTATCTTCCCTTTTCCAAGAAATGAAGGAACCAATTGCCATATTTTAATTTAAAAGACGTTTGCCTATAAATATAAATAAAAGTAGATAGTTTAGTTAGTAGTGAAAAAATAATACTATTAAATATTTGCTATGTTCTACAATTAATTAGTAGGAGCCAAAAGAATAAAACAAAAAAGTCACCCAAATTACCTCCGACTGAGAAAGATAACTCAATAATTTAATTAATTTTCCATTGAAGTAATTTAATAGTAATTATTTTACTTTAACTTTAATGTATTATATTATCAAAATCAGTACACAAAGTCCATGAACAGATGTCGATTTTTTTAGGATTAGCAAAGAGTTCCCTCCTGAAGACAAAGGGAAAAACAAATGATCAAACATGACCATCCTCACATTCATATTTTTTTTTCAAATTTATTTGATTTTTTAAATATCCCAAGAGAATGACTCAATGAATATCACTTATATTCATTATAATTCATAATTTCTGAAATCTTTACCAAACAAGTTTTTTTATATCTTATAGAAGGTTAGAATGAGTTAGTTGTTAAAAGACAAGTATCGATACATAAAAATAATAGTTAAACTATTTAGCACTTTATTATTTCAAAGCACTAAATGTGTATTGTTTTAAATTGCAAAAATAAATCATATTATAAATAATTACATTATTATGTTCTAGATTACACTATAGGAAAGAAAATAAGAGTTGAATCTGAATTTCCTAAAATCACATAATTAATGTGTCCAAAGCAAATTTAAACCTAGTCCCACCCAAAGTCATCTACTATGGAAAAATACCTTGGGATATAACCAGAGGTACAAATGCAATTATAAAATTATCCAAACCGAAGTAACAATCTGATGCATTTAAGGGTTTCAATATGAATCAATCAGATAGAAACATGTCTGTACCATAGGATGGCCATTCTCAATATTTCAGATTGAATTGATAAAAATATTATAATGTAAGATGACATCAATGGCTGATCAAGAAAAGATACAATAAAGCCCCTCGGATTCATATCATGGGTAAAATCCCAATTTCTTATGCAAACATTTCACTGATGTTTTTGAAAAGAAAGTAGGGCCTAAATTTAACAGGAAACTTCAATTCAAATAAAGGAACAAAACGCTTGGGTTAGGATTTATTAAAATAAAAGTACAAGTTTAGTTGAATATGAAACAAAATACTATTGAATATTTTATGTTCAAAATTATGAATTACTAAGAGTCAAATAAATAACAAAAAATAATAGGCCCAAATCCACCCAACTGAGAAAGATGATCCAATTCATTTTTGTAATTTTTACATTTGAAAATTTAATTTTATAGTAATTTTTACTGTTATTCAATATTACATTAACATTTTATCAATACATCAAACCATAAACAGGTTTATACATTTTTAGATTAAAAAGAGTTCCATCCTGAAGATGCCAAAGCAGTGACAAAACAAAAAAAATACGATCCCAAACATGACATGTTTTACTTCATAAATTTATTTGATTTTTGGGAAATCATCCCAAGAAGATATTAATATTTATTCTAATAATTCTAATTTTAAACCTGTTATCAACAATTTTTTATCTTTTAGTTTAAATTTTAAAAAAAATTTAATATAAATTAACGTTGAATTTATTTGACTTAATATTTAAAAGCAAATTATTACCCATTTAATTTAAAAAATAATTATAAATAAATATAATATTATGTTCTATTATTATCGCACATCACAGTGAAAGAATATAACCTTACAATCTTAATCTTTTCCAAAATCCATAATAATGGATTTAATTAAAATTTGAACCCAGTCCTTCCCAAAAAGTCTATTCGAACATACCCTGGGAAATAACCGAGGTAGAATATAAGATAAAATTATCCCGACACAGAAGTATAATCATTTATATTTCAAGAATCAATCGAAAAACATTCTGTCACCTATAGGATGGCCATTCAAATTTCGATTGAATCATAAAGTATTATAATGGGGGATGACGCAATTTGATCAAGAAATGATAAATAAAGCCTGTAATTCTACATTAAAAACCCAATTTTTCAAACAATCCTCACTGACTGTTTTATAGCTACCATAAGAGAAAGATCCTATAATTTGACATGAAACTTAATTCAAATTAAAGGAACAAAATGGGGTTAGGATTTAATAAAATAAAAAGTAATTTTATTGTTGAATAGTGAAACAATTATTTGAATATTTTATGTTCTAAGAATTATGAATTATAGAGTCAAATAGCAAAAAAAACAATAAAAGCGAGTCCTTGTTCAAAATCCACCTCCCAACTGAAAAGATGACTCCATTCATTTTAATGTAATTTTAATTTAAATAATTTAATTTTATAGTAATTTTTTTACTGTTATTTTTTATATATTTAATTCATTTATCAACATCAAAATCTCCAAAACATTTGGCAGTTTTTACCATTAGCAAAGAGTTCCATCCTAAGACGCCAAATTTAGTGAAAAAACAAATGAACATAATGACGATCCTCAAATTCATGACATGTTTTTTTCATAAATTTATTTGATTTTGGGAAATCATCCCAAGAGACATGACTCATTGAATATCATTTATACATAATTCATAATTTCTGAAATCATGGTTATCAATCAAATTGTTACATCTTTAGAAGGTTAGAACGTTGTGTTGTTAAAAAAGTATATAATAAAAATAATATTTAAATTTATTTGCACTTTTAATATTTACAAAGATAAAGGTGTACGCCATTTAATTTTGAAAATAAATCATATTAAAAATTATATATATTATGTTCTATTATTATCACTACATCACAGGAAAGAAAAAGACTTAGAACTTAAGTACTTTCCAAAATCCATAAAAAGGATTTAATTTAAAATTTAAACCCAGTCCGTCCCAAAAGTCTATGTATATGTAAAAAATGCTCTTCACAATCCAGAGGTTTGAATAAATTATAAAATTATCCCCCAACACAAGTCACAATCTGATCCAAGGTTTCAAGAATCAATCAAAGAAACATGTCTGTCACCTATAGGATGGCCATTCACAATATTTCGATTGATTCTAAAGTATTATAAGGGAAGAACGTAATGTGACAAGAAAAGTACAAAAAGGCCTCTTTGATTATATCAGGGACATTATCCAACTTTTGCAAACTATTACTACTGATGTTTTGAGCTACCTAAGAGGAGGTAGGCCCTAATTTAAGATGGAAATTAACTCAAATAAAGGAACAAAACACTAATTTTAGTGAGTAAGCAAAAGACCTGACAAATACAGGAACCAAGATAATATTCTAATCTCTGATATTCTTCACTATATCACACTCCTAAAATGGAAAAATAACCCACATTTGTTCAATATGTAACACATTCCTTATTGGTTGTATTCCCATGTGGGATGTTAGAAAACGTCCAACTTTGGAATTAAGAAAGAAGATAAATAAACCTTCTAAAATGCAGAAAGGGAATATTTTATATTTAAAAAATCATACTGGGAAAAGATTAAGAGCAAAGCATCCATTTTTTAAAATATTTATTTATTTTAAATTTGAAAAAAATAGATCTCCTTATCCAAGAAAGATCTTCCAATGTTTTAGAGAATTGAAAATAAGACAAAACTTTAGTCAAGATTGGGTTTGATGCTTTAAACCATTGATCCAAAAGAAGAAAAACTTAAAGTACTGTTTTCCTCTGAACAAAAACCCTTGGATGGAGGGGGAAGAACTGTTTAGGATTTATTCCAAGTAGCTTTTTATTGTCGATCACAAATTTTAATTACCTTTATTTGATTTTTCATTGAAATTGGATTGTCTTCACAATCTTATGAAAAATGTAAAATTATTTTTATTAGAGAAATGCCAACTAAAAAAAAATCAAGAGAACTATTACAACACCCCCTTTTGTTGAAAAGGGATAATTGAAAATGGTAAAGGGAAATTATAAACTGGCCATTTAATCAGCAGTGGTTTAAAGGATCCAACGCAGAAAAGAAAGTCCAAAAATTAAAACTTTTTTTAACCAAAGTTTGTTAAAAAAATCATAATTAGGGAAGGGGGACAATGAAAATATTTTGGGAAAGTTGTTTTGAAAAAAGAATTGTTTTAAAATGAAAGATTACCCAACAATTGAAAAAAAGGAAACCAAATAATTTAAGGGATAACAGCAAGATTGTGTGATGATCAATTATGAAAGACTTGGTTGTTTTCAGAGGTTCAGTGATCCAAAGTAATCCCAATAGACTTTGGATGGAAAATGCCACCTACATTGAGTAAAAGCACCAAGGAGACTAAATGTAATTTAACACATGCTATGTTCACTTCTTTTTTTTTTGTTTGTTTGTTTTCTCTCCCATGTTTTTCCCTTTTGTTCTTATTTTCTCTCTCAACATGATCCATATCAAAAATAAATATATTTTTTTAAAATTAGATTGGCCTTTACAAAAGCATTTCAGACCAGAAGACTGTCTTGTTAAAGTAGTGCTGGAATTTATTTCATTTACACAAATACAGAGGTTCAAATTAGGTTAATTAGCAAAATGTATTATCTTTCACTATTGCTTTGTATTTGCAAGTATATCACACATGTACTCTCATTCGCTCTTCTTCATAACTGAGGAAAGAAAGTGCTAAAAAAGATCAGTCTCTTGCACAAGAACATACAGATAAGTATCTGAAGCAAGATCTGAGCTTAAATCATCTGTAAAATGAAAAGATTGGCCACATAGAGTCTGAAGTTGGTTGGACTAGATATATGTTATTCCATGATTCATTCTTTTTGAGGCAAAGTTCTCTCATCCGCAAATGGAAATAACAGCAATAAAATCTTTATTATCTTCTATATATGTTAAGGGTGTACACTGAGAAGCAATGAATGGGCACTGCCAAGAGGAAAATTTGGGCTTGATGTAAAGGAAAAACAAATAAACCCCAATTCAACTTCCTAACAATTGGACTTATTCTAAAATAGAATGAGCAGCCTTGAAAAAACACAAAGCTTACTTTTTTATCCAAGTACTTCAAGGAAATGATGAAGTGTCCAGTTAAATGAGACATGTTACCATGCAGTGTCTTTGGATACCTAGCTGTCCCTCAAACAAAATGTTCCTTCACTGAATTCCAGGTATTTCCAGTGATTATCCTCCAACTGTTCCCCCTCATTCCTGTCTACAGATTTCCCTGGCTTCCTTCAAATACTAGCTAAAATTCCACCCATCAGCAGTGAGGAATATCTCAGCCAGCATAAAGCCTACAAAATTATTTGCTAAGGCGACCTTAGGAAATAATGAGCTGAAAGTTCAGTACAAGAACCCCCCACTGCTTTCGTTCTATAAGTTGTATATTGTGTTTGTCCCACAAATGATGTTATAAATATCCAAATGACCCTTTATAAAGTATGGGCTAGTTCCTTGGAGGGTCTGGGGGTCAGCTAGAATAAGGCAAAATTAAAGTACTTTGTCTTTAGGAGGAGAAGTGAGGAGACAAATTGCCATGAGGCTTGCCAAAGATAGCTCCTGGATCCTGGAACATTGAGTCCAGCCTCTCTCCTCCTTGTCCTTCTGCCAAGTGACTCTCTGGCTGTCCTCTCTCTCTCTCTGCCCTCCAAACCTTGCCTATAATTTTCTTAACACCAAACATTCAGGAAGCACCCAACAGTGTGAAAAGCCATTTACCCAAACATATGCTAATAAGTCATTGTCTCACATTGAACAGACAATTATCCTTAAGTGCTTGGTGGTCTGATTCAAGAATACCTTTTTGGAGTTCCAGCCCTCTATTCTGTGAAATGAAATAATAATAATTGTGAAGTGCTAGATTGATTTTAAAGTGTAAGATATAATTTTAAAATTATAAATGTCACCAATTATTATCATAGTGATATAGATTTCCATTCAGTCATTAATCCAATTAGAGACAACACTAAATAATTGAAAATGAAAAGATGTTCCCAACTGCATCCTCACCTTGTATGAGTCATTGCATCATGCAAATAGAAGAAGACAAAAGGGTTTTCCCATGTGATATAACTATATGGGAAATAAGTCACATGTTCACACAAAACATGAAAGATGGAGCAGAAGCTTCTTACTTTAGATCTCAAGTGGCACTAAATAAAAGTGACATCTCTCCACCTGGCTCTCGTGAAGAACGTAGAGTTTGTCTTTTGTCAGGTAAGTTTAAAAATTCTTGAGATGGTATAGTATAACAGTAGTATCAGAGGACATTGACAAAATGGGATACACAAGTGTGAGCTCTGGAACCTTGTAAATAATGTTTTCTGACTAAGACTTGTTGATTGTGACATCGGAGACATCAGAGAAACTGAAATATGAGGTATCTTCTAGAATTATCCAAAATAATTAGGGAAACTGTAGAATAAAGATGAATAAATCATAGTTCTTAAAAATGAGCATCACAAAATTTGTTGATTTGGTTTGTGTATCATTATATAGAGAATTTTCATTGAGGAAAATCCTCCTATCACTTCAGATTATATCCTGTTTTTCAATTAGTAATTTTATGGAGATGTTTGGGCATTCTGAGTTTTTTAGGGACATACTTAAGTTGAAATATTCAATATATATCAAAGAAAGGATTTGATCCCAGATTTATTTAATTCTGGGACCAGTGCTATATCCATTAATAAATCAAGGTGGTCGTTGTTGTTTTACTCTTTTTAATCATAGAATGAGCATTTAAAAATCGTTGTTAAATGGAGTGAATAGTAACAGATACCTCAATTAAAATGTGCACAAAGTTTAACATGAATCATTTCTTTTTAACTTCAACACAAAGATTCTACATCAGTAGTATCCCATTATTATAACTGAGTATGCTGAGACTCTGGAGGATCCCTTGAATTGTTCATTTTTATGGATCCATTGTGTGACAGGAATAGTTCCTGACTGAAACTGTTCTGCTTCTCATCACAAAATATTCTCTCTCACATATAAGAATTCTTTATGAAATTAAACTGCTGTTACAAAGACTTATTCTTCACTTGCATGAAACTGGATATAAATTAGCTCTTTTAAAACAGACAAAAGCTGTTTTGAGTCTCTATGCATTTTCTATCTCCAAATCATCTAGCCCTACCACCTTCTTTAATATTTTGGAGACCCCAGCGCCTTCCTTAGGTTGCACAAGGTACCATCCTCATCGTGTAACTCTTTCTTATAGTCCCATGTTCAAAGGATTACTCCTTTGCTGCTCATATAATTCTACATACTTTTTTCTCTTCTCTGTTACAGCCATCACTTATATCTAAGTCCTCAACACTTTTGCTTAGATTCTTGCAAAGTCCTTGTTCTCTTTGCTACAAGGAACGAGGGAATTTGGTCCATATTTCAGCAAGATGTCTAATTCCCTCCTAAAGAGAATTCCTGATCATGTCACCTTCCACCACCACACCCAAAAATGTTTTTAAGTTGCTCCCTATTATCTCAAAATTACATATAACATGAGCTTCTGGATTTTTAAAGCCCTTTCTAACTTCATTCAAACCTATCTTTTTGAGTCTTCTCATACTTCAAATATATTCATTTGCTCAAAGGCATCTAGGAGGGACAGAAAACTATAAGCTGTACTTTGAATGAGAAATATAAGTTCAAATTTAACCTCAGACATTTAGACGTTGTGTACATAATCATGATCATCTCACATAATTTCTGCCTGTCTTAGTTACTACACCTGTAAAATCAGGATAATAATGACATCTCTCAGGATGACTGTGAGGATAAAATTAGCACTTTGCTAATTTTCAAGCATTATATAAAATCCATTGTAGTCATTGTTGTTACTCTGTGGTTCAAAGTCACTGGCCCCATGTTCTTTCTCAGACATGACACTCCATCTCCTCACTATGGCAGTGGCATTTTCCAATGCCTGAAATATTTTACCTCTTCATTTCTACCTTCTGACTTGCCAGGCTTTATTCAAGTCTCAGGTAAAATTGCACACCACTTAAAAAATCTTTCCAAATTCTCCTTAATGTTTGTACTTTCCATCTCTTACTTGCCTCTAATTTCACACACATACACACATACAAACACAAATAGGCATGCACATGTGTATACACACATTTCCGATATATATATGTGTATATATCTATTATTATAAATAATATATTTATATATTTGGATATGTGTGTGTGTGTGTGTATATATATATATATATATATATATATATATATATATATGTACATACATATATAGGTACATATGAATATCCTGGGTAGTTTTGTATGCCATTTGCAATTTCAAATCTATACATGTCTATAGAAAAATCTATAATGTGATATATGTTTAGAACCATAAATATTTTTATTAAGATCATCTCCTTATGTTATATCTATATTTCTGAATTTCATAGAGAGAAAGAGTGAAGAAAGAGATTTGGATCCAAAAGCATGTATAGGTATTGATGATTTATAGATATAGATATAATCGATTCTTAGACAGGTAGCAATATATTGTTTTTGTCATTGTTTGCAATTAGAAACAATGCTACAATAAACCCTTTAAAATCAATTGTTTTACAAAATAATGAAGTGTGTGTCCTCCAAAATGAATTTATTTCATGGTTGTCATAGAGAAGATATTAAATCAATAAATGTTTTGACTTGATTTTAAATGTTAACTTTTTATTTTAAGTTGACATCTCCCTAAAATAATTCTGTAAGTTTGTACTTATAACTAAACTGGAAAAGTCTACATATTTCTGCATTTTTTCACAATTCCTAAATTTCATTTTTCATTCTTTTTTGACAAATTGACGAGTATCAAAAAATCTTTAATTGGTACATTTTTGTTATTCCAAAGATAGAACATATTTTAAAATAACTATCAACATTTTATATTTATTTCTTTTAAAACTTGTAATCAACATTTTGGTTTTTTACACTCATTCAGAAGAAACTATATAATATTTCCTTTTGACATTTTTGTGTTTTCATTATTTTTTAACTGTTTAGCAGCAACAAAAGACATGTTGCTTTAAGCAACAGTCTATCTCAATCACTTTATGGTAAATTATAAAAACTAAAACCATAACAGAAAAATTATCGCCAACATTTTGAAGAAGAGATTTTGATTAATCTAAATAATACTTTCATTATTCATTTATAAAGTGATAATTCACTGAATCTCATCTTTGTAGTAAGTATCCTTGTTATCCAAACTGTAGATAAACAAAACTCTCTAACTCTCTAACATGTATGTATATATACTCCCACATGTATACATATATTTATGCCTGTATATGTATATGTTTATATGTATGTATATTTTTTATTTAGCTTTTGAAAATCTATAAGGAGGAGAATTACACTATTTATCCAAACTAACCACCTACAGTCAGATTTGGGGTTCCAGATTTTTCAGTTTCATATTCATTACTCTGAAGTTATTTGATTATTCAGTAGAAATAGTATCTATCCCTTTCCTCATATTGTTTTTAAGAATATATTTTATTTTTTTACTTATAAAATAAAATAAGCAGTTCTACAGCATAATACAATGAAAAAGATGATTGTTCATGAAACTGCAAATCTACCATACAAAGCTTGTTATTATTTAAAATGTAAAACAAAATTTTCATGTATTATTTTTTCCCCTTTTCCATATCCTTGAAATGGATTCCAAATAGGCATTTATACATTTGTGTATATATGTATAAATGTGTTTACATGTATGTATATATGCATTTACATATGTATACACATACATATATAAAATTATTCCATATATAATTTTATTTATCAGTCCTTTCTCTGGATACAGATAGAACCTTTTTTCATATGTATTTCATAGTTAATTTGAGTATTTATAATAGACCAAATGACTTACTTACTTCTTATATTCACTGGACCATCACTCCTAACCCAGGTATTATTGGGACAGTTGATCCAGCTAGAATAGTTTATATGTTAAATGTTAGGAAATATGTTATAAATGGCAGACTCTCATAAAAATAATACTAATAATTTATTAAAAGAAGAAATAGAATGAGTAGAATAAAAGTAGTAATTTATCACTAATAGTAAAACTTTATTGAATTGAACCTTAACAGAAGATAGTTTTCATTGCATTATGTATGTATAGTGAAATACCTATGCCAAAAATTATTTTTAACACAAACCCAATTATTATTATTCTTGGTGAAAACAAAACTGTTCTGATAATTGCCTGTATTTAAAGTGCGTAGGGACCTTCCAAGATTTTTCATTGTTCAAAAGGTTAAGACTAAAATAAAGGTACCAAAAGTGAAAAGACAAATCAGCCAGAGATTTCTTATTCAAAACCATCTTAGAGAGTTTCACATAGGCAGCATAGTGTTATTAACATTTGTTTGAGTCCATTTGGTTATTTGTTTTTTTTTTTTTGTTTTTTTTTTGCAAAAAAAAACAAACAAGCAAAAAAACAACCAAAACCCCAAAAAACTGGAGAGTTTTGTTCTTGTTTTTCCATCTCCTTCTTCAGCTCCTTTTATGGATAAGGAAACTGAGACAAACACTTTTCAATAACTTCTTTAAAGTAATGCAACTAGTAGGTATCTGAGTGCAGATTTGAATTCAGGAGGAAAGATGAGTCTCATGATTTCAGATTCATCACTCTATCCATCGATCATCTAGATTTACACATGGTAAGTGTTTAATAAATTTTTATTCACTTATTGATTTTATGTGAATGTCAGACACCTTGTTATTACTTTGGAGAAGAGAAAGACCTTTCCTCCATCTAGAGATCTATCTCTTATTAGGTCAAACAGCCACCACACTATTATTTTTTCATTTGTGTATCATGAGCTTTGCTCCTCCAGTAACCATTTATGGAGGTCAGACATGTAGTGATAACACTGATTACTTGTTTTTATTTTTCTCTATTTTGCTCATTTCCAGTCTATTTTTTTGGCCCAATAACTCTTTAAGTGGAGCCCTGCTTTCAAGGTTGAGGGAGCACTGTTCCAAGTTTCAGGAATTTTGTTAAACTGTCTTCAGAAATGCTTCTAGGGACCTGTAGACAAGGATCCCTGCTCCACTGTGGCTGCAAGTTCTGGTGTGCAAGTTCTCTCTGCTCTAGGACAGCAACCTAGGACTGTGGCCAAGGTTTGAATATGAAAAACAACAGTCATGACCCCAATGTCAATAGAGATCCTTGTAATTTCCTTCTGATCTGTGGTGACTCACTTATCTGGGGACTGAAAGCTTTAGAAGCACTTGCTCCTTCTGATTCAGTGGTTCCCAAGGTCTGCTCCTAATTCTTTGGATAGCCCTGTGGCTATCCAGGTGAGGGCTGCAGTAGACTTTAACCAATTTTCACTCAGGTGTGACAGATCATTCCTGCTGACCATCTAATTTGTTTTTGGCTGGATATTATTTCACCAGGTTCTCTTGTGAGTTCTATTGCGACAGAAAATTGCTTTATGTCATTATTTGAAGGTGTTCTGAATGGTTTAAGGGAGAACTCAGGGACGTTGCTGCCTTTTTTTATCATCTTATCTCTATCTTCATATCATTTCTTAGAATATTTAAATTTTTGATTGAACCACAAACATGTTTTGAGAAAAAAAAATTAAAATGTTACTGATTCTAAATTTTTCCTTCCAGAAGTTTCCTGAGCCTTATATTTCACACATATTATTAGCATTTTAATAATAATAGCTTTTTATTTTTCAAAAAATTCAAAAATAGCTTTCAATATTTAACTTTGCAAAACTTAGAATTCCAAAATGTTTCCCCCCTCCATAGACAACAAGTAATCCAATATTAGTTAAAATTTGCAATTCTTCTAAATATTTTCCCACATTTGTGCAAGAAAAATCATATCAAAGAAGAAAAATGAGAAAAAACAAAAACAACAAGCAAATAAACAACAGTAGCAATTAAATTTAAAATTCTATGCTATGATCAACATTCAGTTTCCATAGTCTTCTGTCTGGAATGCAGATAGCTCTTTCCATCACAGGTTTATTGGAATTATCTTGAATCAGCTCATTGTTGACAAGAGCCATGCCCATCACAGTTAATTATCGTATAATCTTCTTGTTGCTGTGTACAATGTTCTTTTGGTTCAACTCACTTCACTTATCTTTAATTCAGGTAAGTCTCTCCAGGCTTTTCTGAAATCAACTTGCTGATCATTTCTTATTGAGCAATAATATTCCATTACATTCAAATAGTATAATTAATTCAGCCATTTCCCCAACTGATGGGCATGTTTGCCGGTGGTTCCTTTTCCCTTTTTTATGATCTCATTGGGATACAGAACAAGTGGAGAGTTTGATAACCATTTGGGGATAGTTCCAAATTTTTCTCCATATCAGTTCACAATGTCACCAGCAATGCATTAGTGTCCCAATTTTCCCACATCCCCTCCAACATGTATCATTATCTTTTCCTATCATCTTAGCCAATCTAAGAGATCACACATGTTAATAGTGAAATACTGGGTTTTCACAAACATAGACTTCTAGGACTCTTTGGTAGAGAAGATTGAACAAATCTATCTCAATGTGTTTTTTCTTTGTGTATATCTACATAGATGGCTATATAACAAAAAATATAATTGATATATTTATATATATCTAAATCTATAGTTCTAAGTAAATGTAGATAGATTAATATTGTTTGGGTAAAAAATACATAGGAGTCTGGAGAGCTGAATCAACTTTGGTTATAACAAGGATGAGGCCATTTCCTATCAGGATACTCATGTAGATAACTAAGAAAATTCCAAAGAGAATCCCTTGAAGATTGGAAGATCAGAAAAATCCAAGGAGAATGAATTCGCACCTTATAAGTGAGATTTGTAATTAGCATTGTTTCTGGTATTCAATCTGTAGGTAATCATGAATTCAGAATGGACAAGCCATTTTCCCACTCAAGGGCTTCAGTTCCCTTTTCTTTAAAATAATTGAGTTTTCATTAGATGACCAATAATGTCCTTTCTAGGCCTGGCTGTTCTATGTTTTTAGCCCTATAATTGCTAACAGCCTATATTTTATTATCTAAATACTTTTCAGATCTAAAATTTTGTGTATTTATATATATATATATATATATATATATATATATATATATATATATATTATATATCATTTTGGAGACCTCCACCGAAATTACCATTATATATTCTAATGAAAACTTCGTTTACAAATGAAGCTTCTACCTATATACTGAAGAAGTTGCTTCTAGTTCCCAAACTCCATGACTTTTAAATTTAAAAATTTGAATTTAATAAAGAACCAACAATTAAGCATGCAGTAAAAACTTGTAGAGGTCAACTAATCAACATATATGATAATATTTATAATTTCAAAGTAAACTTTTAAATAAGTTATATGTTTTATGGGGCATAAGGTTTGAGGAGAAGTGTGATAAGAGAAATGTGATGACTTCCATACATGGACTGGCATTGAGTCAATCATTTTCTAACTTAGTCAGAACAATGTATTATTTCTACCTAGGAGTATTTTCCCTTCCACTACTTAATAGTATCTTTCATTTCTATGCAAAAATGAAATCACAGATAGACTAGATGGTAGATGGATATAACAGATAGAGTAAGATAGATAGATAGATAGATGAAATAGATAGATAGAAGATAGATAGTTAGATAGATAATTTTCACAAGGCCTCAGACCACTACATCTCTACCTTGTATTGAATTCTTAAGATAGGTTATCTATGTCTTATTATTGCCATTTCAGGACATCACAAAAAATTAGTATGTATTTAAGGTTTGATAGGTTAAACTACATAAAACTTGTGTGAACCCTAATTTACAATCTGCCTCATTCATTTACTTATTTTACCTATTTACATATTCTTTATCTTCAGTATAATTATGTTTGATGACAGGGATCCTGTTTACATTTCTTTCCATAGTGATCACTCTCTTGTAAATAAGAATAGTACATTATAATTTATTAGTTTATGAAACATATAGTTTCAGGAACTAATAGAAGGACTTTATATTTTAAACGTACTTGTTTGATGTCCAAACTCTACTAGTAAGAGCATATTTATTTGGATTAAGAAATTGATTCATCTTTTCATAAAAAACAAATGAGTACATCAATTCCCTCAGTCAATAATGCTTATCTTTGAAGTTTTAATCATATCTCTTATGTGATTAGCTAATTGAGAGTGTATCACAGAGAAGGAAGAAATAAACTATAATGATGGTTGATTAGTAAGCGCTGAGTTGATATGGACAGATAGCCAAACAGATTGGTTAAAGTTTATACTGCAAAATAAGGGATAATTGGAGGAGCAACAGATAGGAAGTTCGTAGAGAATTTGGAAATTATTGTTGAAAAGTGATATGGAACTGAAATAGATGGAATCTAGCAAAAAACAATACATCTTCTTTAATACTAAAGTTATCACTGTTTTCTATATTTTATCCTCTATGAATGGTAATCTGCTCAAGTGACATCAACAAAATGATTCATTTCACAGATTATGTCTATAATCTAGCTCATCCAGACTCAAGCTAATTGGTTTCCTTAAGTAGAAGAAGCCTTCTGATATTGTAGCAATTAGAAAGAGAATTGAAATGGATTTAAATCTAATCTGTAGTGTATGAGCAATATTTATAAAGGAGCAGATACAGTGGATCAAAGTCAGAACTCTCATATCTCTGTTTAATCATTTTGCAGTCTTAAGGAAAAGCTAAAAATCATTTCTTCCGGTGATCAAATTTTATAGTTGTAGCCACTTATTCAGTAGCCTTAAAAATGGATTAATTGAGATGAGGCATATCCCACATACCAAAACATTTCATATTACATTTATTCAATTAGGACTAATCAAATGGTTAAAACTGAGATATGATTAGCATGTAATTTCTCTACATCACTCAAATACATTCAACCTTTCATAAATAGATTAATTATTGCAAGAATAAATAGAAAATTGACAAATTAGGTAATCTTATATTGATAATAGAATGTCAATCTTTCTCTAATAACCAATAAATCATTTATGAACTAGTTCAAAATTATGATAAAGAATAAAACCAAAACTTATAAAGAAATAAAAGTAGCAATGACAATCTTATACCAAATTTTCAATCAATGACAATAAAAATATAAAATAAGTTAGAATGCAAAAGAATTGAATACAAACATAATAATATTGAGAACAAAATTTAATAATAATAATTTAATAAGTGAATTGACAGTGGATACATCATTGACCAAAATTTGAGTGAGTTATGTCAGAAATGATAAATTACAAAATTAATATTGAGAAATACTTGATAAACACAATAGCAAAATAATAAATTGCTTGAATAAAAAATTTAAATAAGACTCAATAAACCCTAATAAAATAACTTGGAAAGTAGAGGAATTCAAATGGTATAGAAACTTGAAAGTTTGAATAAAAAGAAATACTAATTCTGAATAAACAAGAATGTAGAAAAGAATAAAATATCAACCTAAATTGATTAAAACATATGGAAGTAAAATGAATTAGTATCTAATTGAAAAACTTTGAAATAAGGAGGACTTTCACTAATGAGAAATTACAACAATAATAAATATGTTGCTAACTTTAGAAAATGATAAAATGAAATACTACAAGAAATAAGACTCATAAGGAAGGAGAAGTTTTTGAATGAGTCATTCTCAAAAAAAAGTATAAAAAGTTACTTGATATTTCAGGACAGAGGATTTAAGTCAATTACAAACATAAAACACATTACTCAAATTTGAAAAAAATTATAAAATAGAATAATGTTATACACTACCTAATTCACTATTATGAAAGATCAGAATTGATATGATCTCCTAAACTCAGGTAAGGCTGACAACGATAATGAAATTACAACAAATGCTCCAATATGTTGTGCATAAGAAATAAAGCATAATAACTACATGAAAACAACTGATAATGAAAATGATCAAAGATAACTTGATTCAGTCTTCTATTGAAAATCATCATATAATTGCCAAACAAAATAGCAAACTAGTATGTTTTATATTATGTCTTTGATATATTTAGTTTAAGAATCTTAATACTGAATGACTTCTAAATTCGCAGATATCTTATTAATCAGAATCATTGTAATGAAAAATGAAATTTTAAGACTAGTAAACATAAGGTGCATATCTTTAACTATTCAATAATTTCTAAACCTTATTTGACTGAGATTGATAGAACTAAGATCAGAGGAAGATTACCTAGAAATATGTTACTTAGCCCCAAATCTTATTTTAAACATCCACTAGAGCTTAGCTAAATCTGGTTTCTAAAATAAATAAAATCATCATCTTCTCTATTTTCCTAACAAAATCTTGCATAGATTAAATGTTATAATCTCATTTTAAGTAACTACGATTTTATAAAATAAGAATAATGACAGTAAATGAACTATGGAAAATTCAGTCCATCTTTTCTACATCTTAGTCTGACTAACTAATAATAAAAATAAATCTCTAACAGCAAACTAGAATATGTTGTTCAATATTACTACTATCTATTATATTTAGATTCTACTTTTATGAACTCTTTAGAACATAATCCTTAGGAATTATGGAACAATATCAAGAATCATCTGTGAATAAAAATAAATAAATGATGCCGTACAGATAAAACATAATATTTACATACACTTCTCGATCTGGAATAATTTCATAATCAAGTGTTTCCTGAGATAAAACTTATAACTAAAGTCATATCAACCATCTTTACAATCAAAATCCCATTATCGTGATACTACTGTTTCCCTATAAAATTGGTGATGGATAAAGATAAATGCAGAATAGTTCTTATTTCACTTATTTCTCAACAGAAAAGATGTTAATATGTTATCAATCTTAGTCATTGTTATATGGAAATTATACTAAATAATTAATAATAGTTTACCTCCCTTGTGAAGGAGTTAGAAAAGGAATTAAACCATATATAAAGATTGATTTTATCTGATACAGTTTGTTTGCAGAATTAATAATAATTGGTGATGAAGAAAAGGAAAATATTTACTCAAAAGAGTCTGATTAAGGTTCAAAGAAATAATCTTAGCTATTTCAATAAAGTTCACTTTAGTGAACTGGTCTAGGATCAGACATCAATTCTCAGGAAGAATTGATAAAGTCTTCATAGTCATGAACAAATGTTAAGTCCATAATAATCAAAAGAAAATGATTCAAGCTTAACAAATACTAAGATAATTTAACAACCTTTTGCAGATGCGAATAAATTTGTATCAGCTGCTAACTGGCTCTGTGCATAAATATACTCTGCAAGTATGAACGTCCAACATGTTAGTTTTGATAACTCAAGCTTATAAGACTTCATCCCTTTGTCCAGTAACGATCTACATGATTATCCCCAAAGAGTTATAAAGAAGGGAAGCTCTTACAAGTCGAATTTTTGTTCACTTTTAAGTGGTAGAAACTAAATTGATGATTTCACGTTGTTTATATGGTAAAAATATGTACATAAATTTATGTATGTTCACTTCCTTAGAAATGAAGGAGATTAGGAATAAGGCTAATAAATATGTATAAATTATTTGGACCAGGATATCATTTGTATTAACCAGGCTGGGATATGTACAGTTAGATGGATCTAGTGAAGAGTCAAAATATTTCTATGCAAAACTGAGCTATTGCCATGAATGCTTAGATGATAATCTTACTTAATTCAACTAATAGTTTTCAACATTTTGAATTCCTTATCAGAAGTCAATTAATCCAATGGTGGAATCTTAAGAATATAATAATCTTTATCCAGATGTAAATGTAATAAATTAATCTTTATTTTAAGATAATAAATTCAAAAATTCTGTGAGTTCAATGGAGGAGTGATGGAGTCAAGTGGATTGAACTAAATGAATATAAGTGGATTACAGTAATTCTTTCTAGAATCTAATTCAAAAGTTTGCTAAAAACTTATGGCTCTTCTAAATAAAATAAAACTAACAAAAGAAAACCTTATCAAAAAATAGTAATTTCTTTCAACTAGATTAATATTATGTGACATTCATACTAGGAGTCTGGAGTTGAATCAACTTGGTTCTTAACAAGGATGGCCATTTCTATCAGGATACTATGTAAGACTAACTAAGAAAATTCCAAAGAGAATACTTGAAGAAAGGGAGATCAGAAAAAATCCAAGGAGAATGAATTTCCACCTTATTATTGAGTTTGTAAAGTGCCAATGTTTTCTGTGTATTCCATTGTCTCATATTCAGAATGGCAAGCCAATTTCCCAACTCAGGAATATTGCAGTTTTCTGTTAAATAATTGATTATCATTAGATGACCAATAATGTCACACTAGCCTGGTAAGTTCTATGATTTTAACCCTTTTACTGTAACCCTGCCCTATATTTTATTATCTAAATTACTTTAGATCTAATTTTTGACTTTATATATATATATATATATATATATATATTTAAACATATCAAAAATTTTATATATAAAGGAATATATTTACCATATATATATATATATATATTTAGACCTCCATTCCTGAAATTACTGCATTATATATTCTGCAATTAATTCTTCTTTTAGGCCTTGAGAGAATGAATAAATGTATTCAAAACATTCAGAGATGGTTGGGTATAATGGCAGGACAACTAGAATGGGAGTCCGAAGTGGATTTGAATCTAAGCTATAGAACTTATTTCTTATGTGGCTATGGGTAAATTACTTTCCCTCAATAGAATTCAGTTTATTCCCCAAAATGAGGGTATTGGACTAAATAACTTATTTGGCATCTTTCTAAGTCAAAATTCTATCATAGCATTACAAGAAGATTATAATTATGAGGCAGCAAAATACAATACTGAATAGGGTTTTGGACCTGGAATAATATTAGAAATAACATTAGTTCAAATGTGACCTTAGACACTCACTAGATTTGTGACTGCAAATGAATGATTTGATTTCTGATTACACCAGTATCCTCATCTGTAAAATGGGGATAACATTACCACCTAGCTTTCAGAATTTTTATGAGGATGAAAAGAGATAAAATTTATTAAGGGTTCTACAACCTTACAGCATTACATGAGAGCTAGCTATTAAAATAAGAACAAACAGAAATTAGTAGAGTATAGACAAAGTGGATTATGGCTGACAGCATAATGATTTTGTATATCTCATAGTTTTGTGTATGGAGTGAGGATCAGAGCCACTATATCCTTATCCATATTGTAATCACAGTTTCTCATGAATATTTTAATTGTCACATTATAGGGAATACCTTTCCCATACTTCTAAATGCTGCCAGAAATAACCCTTGGAGAAAAAAAGTCAAAGAGAGTCTATAATTGCAAAATAAGAACAGAGATCTTTAAAAATTCAGATCGTTCTTCTAATACTATTGTCACAAATCTATTCTAAATTTGGCTTGGTTTAAGCAATGACTAAGATTTTAAAATTCTGCCTGAATAATGTGAGGTAAACTACTTAATAATATTTGAATCTCTATGAAATGGGGGATGGGTGGATGTTTTTAATACAATGACATTTCAAGGCTTGACTTATGAAAGTGGAAAACATGAGGAGAAGAGGAACATATGAAGAAACACTGGGAGTAGAGATAGGGCAGATATATCAATGTATAGCAGAGAGAACCAATTAAGATCAATAAATCATCAGGAATAGAAAACAGATACAGATTTAGAATAATTGTAAATAGAAAGTGAGTTTGGTTACTGTGGAGAAATTACAGGTATGTTATCTCTTGTTCAGAGATAGTCACTGTAAGATCCAAGTATTAGTGGAGAAGACATTATTCATGCCAGGATATCTCATGATCAAATATATCTTCTCAATATCCCAACTATATACTCAGTGATTATATATTCCTATAAAAATATATTTAAGATAATTCAGTCTTGGGATAACCATAGTTCCATTTAAACAAATTCAACAGAAAATAAAGTAAAAAAAATCTTGATGATGACAGAGATTTTTATTTAAGAGATCTGATCAATATCATGAAAAGAAAATATGATTCTAGAGAATCTGGAATATAACATCTCTTGACAAAGAGAGGATGTACTTAACGGAAACAATGAAATCATCTTTGATTATGCAACATGATTACCCTATGATATTCTTTATGTTTCCCCACAAGAGCATCACTAAAATTATTTCAAATGCTTCATAAATTCTGTATCATTCCCTTGACATTACTTTAAGTATTCTTCCCCCAAAAAAGTGATAGGGGAAGGAATTAACCTATAGATACCTATTTCTGAAACTTTTTTGACTATTTGTCATCACTATTAATTTACACAGATATTCACAAACTATATATTAAATTCATTGTAACAATTTGAGAGAAATTGACATTAAAGACAAATGTATAATTTTCAGATTTAGTTTTCTTATTTTCCATTATTTTTAGTTGGTTTACCATGTTCTCTTCCTAAACTCTAACCCTAACCCTAAAATGCACACTATTATTTCTGATCTTGATACTCTTTCATGTATATTTGACTGTAGTTCAAGAAATTATATTTGTAAATTCTTTTTAATATTTAAGGGTTTATCTCCTCTAGGCTGAGTGGCTTAAATTTCTCAAGGATATCTAATTACTCAATTTCTGTTTATTATTCTTATGGAATATCGCCATATAAGCCACTTTTGTTCTGTCTTATATAGTAAAAAAATTATTGTCTCTGGCTAAGAAGCTATAAGCAAAAGAAGAATCAAGAATTAATCTTTCTTTTCATTTGATGATCAATGACCATCATCCCATAAACTCCTAACAGAAAATCTCATCATTTAGTTCCATTTTGACAAGTTTTCCCTCCATTAAACTGAGTATTATTTAATATACTTGAGTAGTAATCCTTATAAATGAGTATTATTCTTTAAATTCCTATAACCATTCAAACAATACATTTCCCATTTCTCAATAGACATTCTGTTTTTGAACATATTTTAGTGGACTTTTGCAGGAGACTCTATATTTCAATAGAGAAGTAAAATTATGCTACACTATGTGTGCTCAATACTGATGGGATCTATATTATGGGGACTTGCGACTTTTTGAAATTTGTCCTCTTAGTCTGGATGGATAAACATTAACTGTTAGAAATTATTTTCCAAAACTTGGAAAGCCAATTTTTTACAAAAATTGAAAGTTGAAGACCATCTTTACATGTATTTGGAAAAATAAAATACTATTGAAATTAAAAAGAGAAAGAAATTACTTTCAAAGAATGAGACTAAACAATAGGGGTTGCTTGTTACACTTTTTCTCATATTCAAAATAAAACTAACATATGATTTTAAAGATAAAGATTTTGACCGAAGCAATTACCCTTAGTACATAGAGGAACACCGTCAAACTACTTTGACAAGTACAGCTTACCAATCCCCTATTGGTTCTTCATACATTTTCATGTGCATAGAAGCATATTTTAGATAGAGTTCTTGTTTTGTTTTTGCAAGGTAATTGGGGTTGTGACTTGCCCAGGATGACACAGCTAGTAAGTGTTGAGTGTCTAAGTTCGATTTGAACTCAAGTCCTTTTGATTTCAAGGCCAGTGCTCTAATCACTGCATCATCTCGCTGTCCCTCTAGATGGAGTTCTTGACTTGGATTGAGGAAAAGTTATGTGAGGATACTGCCTAAATATATGCTAGATTTATGATATTAGAAAAGTCACTTTAGCACTTTGTACCTCAATTTCTTCCCTTATGAAGTAGGAATGATAATAATATTAAACTTATAGAATTTGAAAATGAGCAAAAAAGAATATCTGTCAAAATACTGCACAAACCTTAAAGTACTTTATGAATGTTGTCTCAAAGGGACCTTGAAGATCATGTAGTAAGTTCCTTTAATTTTCTAGATAACAAAATTGAGGTCCAAAAAAGTTATACTACTCAAGTAAAGCCATCAATTGTCAGAGATCTCTGCGTGATTTTAAAATTTAATTATCTGATTGTAGAGCTCTGAATCACTACAATATGATGGCACTCATATTGAAGACTAAGGTGAGATCAATATCAGCATTTTTTTTTCCCAGGGATAGGCCACAGGGGAAAAAAATGGTCAGAAACACTCTCTGGTTTTGTTACAAATGAATGAACAAAATTATTTTGATTGACTTTGTAATAAATCAATCTAACTCATTTCCCAAGTGCTTTCTATGTTAAAAGCTCATTCCTCCCAATAACTTTGTGATAAAGAAGTTGAGAGTACATCTGATTAATTTATACAAGAAGACCCAACTTTCAGGAAGAACGAAAATGTCCAGGACTTACTCAACTAGAAAGTGGCAGAGTCAAGACTGGAATCAAGATGTTTGAATTAAAAGCCCCAGAGTCTTTCTATAATAGCAAGTGGCCTCATTAATATATTTTTAGTACGCTGGACTTGGACTCAGAAGAAATTGAATCTCATTAAAAAGTAAAAACTGACCTTGGTGTAGTTGAGGAACTATCCCCACAGAGCAGAGCTGAACAGAAATCTTCTATTTAAAGAGCTCTGGATTTTTGTGTTTTAGAAAGAGATAGTATCCTTATTTTTGTTGTTTTGGGAGAAAGAGGAAATTAATTACACATATATAATTATATATATATATCTATCAGAAAAGCAGCTGAATGTGGTTTCATTCCATCTGAAAAAGGTAATGATTTTATTTTCATATCTTCAACTTTTCACTTGAAGTTCACTTATAATTAGGTAACTGCCAAACTTTCTAAAAATTCTAAATATTAACTTTCTTGTGAGAGATTAAGTGGATGGACAATTCACAGAATCATGTGAGCAATCTCCAGAACAATTTTAGGACAATATTTGCTCAAAATAGGTGTTAGGGTGGGTTTAAAAAAAATAGAGATTTTAGCATTACAAAAATAACAAGAACAAGGTGACGAAAGTCCTATGAAGTGATAAAGCTTTATTATAATGCAAAGAAAGCTGCTGGTAATGACACACACTTATCTACACAGAGAGACATATAGAGAATATATAGAGAGAGACCAAGATAGAGAGATAGACAGAGACAGATACATACAGACATCCCCCCCCACCACACACACACGCAAATACACAGAGGGAGGGAAGGAGGAAAGGAGAAAGGGAGAGAGAGAAGGAGAGAGAGAAAGGAAAAGAAGGAGAGAGAGGGAGAGGAAGAAGGAGGTGGTATGAATATAAGTAAAATTAATATAGATTATAGAGATATACTGATATTATAGAGACTGAGATAGATTACAGTAACCATATCATTATACTTTGCTTCCTTTCTAATACTTTATATTTAATTTATATTTAGAATAGGTGCAAAAGTTTTGCCAAATCGCTAAAGGGGTATGTGACAGATAAAAATGATGAAGAACCTTTGTTCTATAACAATTAAGTAGAATATAATATTTTTACCAGATGTTCTGTATGTTTCTCTGTGGTCCCTTTCCCTTATTATGCAAAGTTGTGACCAGCATTTGAACTGGTAAAGGACCAAGAGCTCATTGGGATGACATCTTACCACTTCCCTCCATCCATATATAAAATATTACCCAAGAAGTGGTTCTTATGACTTAATATGTCTAGAGTGTTGCAATTATTCAGTAAGTGATATATTTAATTTTTGCAGCAAACATTAGTAAGTGGTAGACCTGAAAATCATAAATTACCAATTCCTTGGAGTTGAGAAGAGATTGATGGTGGCTCTTAATTTGGTTTTAAGCACTCATGAACATACCTGAGAGTTCTTTATATCTTCAATTTAGTTAAATGATTTTTAAATGAAATTGCAAATGATTACTTTTAGAAGGAGCTTAAGGAATCTTGTAGCATATTTTCATTTGATTGATAGTTAAGCTGAAACTCATATTTCAGACAAGATAGGGGATCATTTTGGTATACAATAGCTGGAATGCCTGTTGAGATTTGGTGAGAGATAAATGTGATATGATTAGGACTGATTGAAGATGACGTTCTGCTAGGAAGGGTAGAATGATGAAAGACCTCAAGTCTATCTCATAGGAAATCAAATGAAGCAATGGAGACATTGAACCTAGAGGAGAAATGACATGATTCCTAGCTTTTGATGATTTAATGTCTTTCTGTTCTTTATAGTATATGACATCATAGCTTTAGAAATGTAAAGAAATTTAGATTCAATTGATCCATTCACAGATGGAGAAACTGAGACACAGGCAAGTTAGACTTGTCCAACTTGAGACAGATAGTAAGTAGAAATGAAATGAAAACATTAATCCTTATATTTTAAATCAAGATTGTGTGTGAGTATGTGTGTGTGTGTGTTTATTTATTTATTTTTTTTTTTGCATCTTACTACCTTCTTCTCTTCCTAGGACTTTCAACAGAACTACTGGAGCTGTCTTTCTTTTACAGTGACTAAACTCAGTTTTTCTCTGCTGATTTTATTCCCTGTCAACTGGTTTTACTCTCTCATATGTCTATTATTTCAGTGAGCCATTTGCAGCCAGCTCTCACAGTGGGAAAACAGGAAGTAATTAATTTTAAAGGGCTTTTGAAAGCATTTTAATTTATTTACACTTCTAAATGTTATTACAATTGAATGATTTATTAATCTTAATGAGCAGTAATTCCAGAATTACAAACTGTTCAACTGAGATATTTTAATTTAGAAATTCTTCTAAGTGTCTCTAAAGTATTGCATGAAGATAGCCTGCTATAATAGTATTACTACCACTGAAACTAAATTTTAAAAAATGTTCTTGTCTTCAAGGAACTTAGTTTTAGTTGTAGACTCATAACAAAAGATAAATGAGATGAGATGACACATGAACATCATTTTGAAAGTTATGAAGAATTCTAATGAATGAAGAAGTTTAACAACATCCCAAGAAGGGGGAAAAATGAAACAAAAAAAAGATCACAAATGGAAAAACAAACATGATCATGGTTTCAAATTTTAGCCATCATTGTTAAAAATCATTACATATTATTTTTTTACCCCTCTGCCAACTATAGATAAATAGACAGATAGATATTGCCACCTGTCAAGATCCTATTCAAATTGAAGTTGAATCCTGCACTAGAAAGATGACTGAAGGTTGAGATAAGATTTAATTTACTACCTCTAAGCCCAATATCATTGAATTTTATATATTTGTAATGGGTGAGTGTGAATTTATTCAAATTCCTTTTTTATTTCTGAAACCTGCAATATCATATTCATGCTATTTGTCAAGAAAACTAGTTTTTAAAGCACTCACTATATAACAAGCATGGCTTTAAGTACTAGGGGTATAAAACAAAAATGTGATTTAGCCTTTCCCTCTAGGGATTTATAGTCTAACAGTAAAGGTAGTATGCAAATGAATAGGCATTAACAAAATACAAATATAGATGTATACAAAACTTTAAGACAATCTTAAGAGAAAGGAAAATAGTGATTGTTTAGAATTAAAGACAAGAAGATGATTCATGACCATCTTTGAGCTTGAACTTAGACTTCAAATAAGCTAAGTAGGGCTTTCCAAGTGGGGAAGGCAAAGAGGGAGAATATCCTAAAGATCAGTGACAGCACATCTTCCTAGCTGTGTGACCCTGGGCAAATCACTTAACCCCAATTGCCTCAGCAAACAAACAAACAAACAAACAAAAACAACAAATATAAGTGATAGCACATGGCATAAGTTTACAGATACAGTGACAGTGACATATATTTGGAACATTAGCATACTAGCTAATGTAGCTGGGTGATGAACTATGTGAAGGATTAAACCCAGGTTATTAAGAGTTTTGAATGCCAAAGAAAAGATTTTATGTTTAGTGTTAGAAACAACAGGAAATCCCTTGACTCCACTTTAATAAACTGACATCAAGGAGATTATCAAATCTGATGTTTAAAAAATTCACATTGGCAACAATTTTACCATTTGAACAAATTGACAAGGCATTTATTAGATATACTGTTGAATTGTTAATGGGAAAAAATTTGTGACTCAAATTTCAATATGAGTGTTCGAGAATAATAGAAATCTTTAAGCACAATATGCTTTAGAATATAAACCAGAAATAATAAAATATGAAAGGCATATCTTATATGTTAATAGGTGCAATGCATCTTTGTTAAACTGAAATAGGCACTTAAAGTAACAGGTTTTAAAATGGATAGAAAAAATATAGATTATCCAGTCAGAAGGGAAATTTAGGAATCATCTAATATAAACCCTGCATTTTATAGATGGGAAATATGCACACGTGAGGAAGAAATGCCTTGTCCAACCTGAACTAATTATTTCCACTGATGGAATACCCAGGGAGTGAAATGGTAAGAAGAAATCATTCTTTTGATGTAGAATTTATTCTCTTGGGATTTTCTGACCTTCCTCACTACCGTGCCATTCTGTTTGGCATTTTCTTTTTTTTTTTTTTTTTTTTTTTTTTAATTTAATAGCCTTTTATTTACAGGATATATACATGGGTAACTTTACAGCATTAAAATTGCCAAACCTCTTGTTCCATTTTTCACCTCTTACCCCCCACCCTCCCTAGATGTCAGGATGACCAGTAGATGTTAAATATATTAAAATATAAATTAGATACACAATAAGTATACCTGACCAAAATGTTATTTTGCTGTAGAAAAAGAATCAGACTCTGAAATATTGTACAATTAGCTTGTGATTGGCATTTTCTTAGTTGTCTACATGAGTATCCTTTTGGGAAATGGCTTGATCATTTTAATAGCCCTGATTGATCCAGCTCTCCAAACACCCATGTATTTCTTCCTTGGAAACTTTTCCTTCTTGGAAATCTGTTACACATCAGTCACCATTCCCAGAATGTCGACAGACATTTGGATCCAAAAGCAAAATATTTCTCTATTAGCTTGTGCTGTACAACTTGCCTTTCTGCTTATGCTTGGAGCTACTGAATGCTTCCTCTTGACTTATGTGTGATTTTGTGTTTTGTATGGATACATAATAGATATACCTTACGAGAAAAAAATATTACACTATTATGGCTTATGATCGTTGATCCGTCACTAGGTTTGACAACTCTAACTATCCTCTTACTTCATGAACTCACAAAATGCTGTCAGCTATTTCTGCGTTCCTCGGACTAAGGCTTGGGATTCCAGTCCAACAGTTTGCATACTTTATATATCTCTTTTACTTTCTGTGGCTCTAAAAAACTCAATCATATTTTCTGATATCGTCCTACAGATAATCAAAGGTGGCTCCTGAAGTGCATCCTAAGAAGCAGTTTTCCTCTTTATGCTATCATTGTTTTATTTGGTGTGTTTCCTTGTGTATTTGACAATTACTCTGGTCCTAAGAAAATCATAGAACTATCCTTATTGCTACCATGGCTTAGAAGATCCAAAGCTTTCTCCACTATGCTCTCTCAAGTCAATGGTTGTCTAGTTTAATTCTTTAAAATCTGCCATTAATCAATATAATTTGCAACCTAAATCTACTCATTCTGAAGGAAAGTCTACAAATTTCAATTCTCTTTTATACACCTTGTAAAATGTTTAATTTCCCATTATAATACATTCTCAAGATTTTTATTCAAGGATGTCCTAATTGCATTTCTGTGAAAATTTTAAAAAAACTTTTATGAGAATAATCATAACTTTCAAACTGTAATCTTCTCCTTCTATGAGCTCAAAAATCCTGATCCAATCATGTTTGCCAATAGTTCTCAGTTCAATATCCTTTAAAAGTTAAGTTTTATTTCCCATTAAAACAAATACTCAGAGTAATTTTTTTTATTTCAAATGTTGCTATATTATGTCAATATTCTGTGCATTTAAAAAAATAGTAGATCATCCTTTAACACTACTAAAAACTGACTTCCCTCCCTTCTAGAGAAGGTGAAAAAATGAATTAATCAGTGGTTTGAATATTGTAGTTCATGAACAATGTAGTATCAGTAACATGGAAATAGTCAACATGTCTATGTCTATGGTGACTTGACCATAAAAAGAGTATTTACTTTGTTGTATTCATTTATATACTGATGATTTTAATAATATTATTTTTTAATATGAAGATACATGAAATTATAAGTCAACTAAATACTTTTATAACCTAGCAATTTTGGAGTCAAATTGTATGTAAACTTAAGAATTTTGAAAATAATACTATTAAAAAATTAATGGACTTTCCAATCTCTTTCCTGTGATCAATTTATTTTTATATTAAACTAATGTAAGTAATTTCTACCACTGTGTATCCTAAGATTTAGGAACTAATGATCTCATAAAGATGAACATTTCAACCTTGATGGGTTTCGATTATGCTGTGTATTTTGATGCTTTGTGTGTATGATACATAATAGAATGATACACGAGAAAAAATAATTCACTAAATACAGAACCACTTTAAAGGACTGTGAAAATGTAAGCTTTTTAAAATAAAAAAACTATTTAAAAATTTATTGAAGAAAAATGACCTAACTAGACTAAACTTGAGATCATTACTTGATCATACTACATTAGACTTTTATATTGTGATAGAGACTTTGCTAGGATTATTTCCTACTGTATTTTCAGTGTATCTATTCCTGATTAAAGAATTTAAGGAAAAAACTAATAATGGACTTCAGTCCATTCAGGAAAAATCAGCTAAAGAAGCTAAATTGGATGGTATGAATCATATCATCCTTTGTGGAATGACTATTTTAGAGATGAGATAACACAGAATGATTGAAAGTAATTGAAACTGAAGCATGAGCAGAGCAGTGATACATTGTATGCTTGTCCTGCAATGAGGCTACAAAGAGCAGTGAGGATAATGGAGTCATTGGGAAAGAGTTCACTGAAGTAAATCTAGCTGCCTAGCTGGGAAAGTTTTGCTTGCAAAGAACCTGCTGTGTAGACTAAAACTGCCCTGGTTGGCTTTGGGTTTCATCAGCTAAAGTGAATAGCCCTGCAGGGATGGGAAGTTCTTACCTGGGAATCAACAGTACTGCTGAAAAGTTCTATTGCTCCAGGCTAGAGCTCCACTGTGAAACATGATTAGAAGAGCCAAAATCCTTATGTAACTGAGGAAACTCTGCCTTAAATTTGTAATGCCTACAAAAAGCCTCCACACTAGGAATTGGCTCAGGGCTGTGTTATGAGGTTCTGAGACTTCTGGCTTTAAGTTTACAGCAGATCTGTTGAAAAGTTTGAGCATTTTAGAATACTTTGCTGTCTTTAGGTTTTAATTTCTCTGCTCGGTTTAACAATGCTTTGTAATCAAGTGCAGAGCAGTAAAGCTCCATATGCAGTATCATCTCATAACTTTCTTCTGCATCAGAAATCATATCCCAGCCCTGTTCTTCAGATTTCCTAGTTTCTTTCATGCCTGTCCTGGTAATCTGTTCTCTGCCCCTCCCTCAGACAAACTCTTTCCTGAGATCTTCCAGAATTATCATTAAACTGTTATAATTGTGTGCTTCTAATCTTCAATGAATTTCTGCACTTAACAATATTTTGAGACTGAATTTTAATAGTTGATTGTGAGGATATAAGGAATTAAAAGTCAATGTGTGCCTTTCTCATTTTGCTATCTGGTTCACTCCCTGAACTCTATCATTACTTAGTATAAAATTGCATAACTAAATGACTGTTCAATTGTTTGAAATTAACAGTCAAAATATCCATATTTTTGGAAGACTTGAGGAAACATTCTGGAAAATCTTTCTCATCAATTTCTTCATTTTAATTCTTATTCATTATATATTTCATTTATTTGTATAAAAAATGAAGCATGTATTTATTAATAATGGCCCCCAAATTAAGTTTTTAAATTAAATGGTTAAAATTATAATCAGACCTCTGGGACATTTTTTATATAGGGAATAAATTTCTTATCAGAGTGACTTTATGCAAAGATTATATATACATGTATGGCAATGTGTGTATGCATGTGTGTATGTTTTATATATATATATATATATATATATATATACACAAAGACAGTTATGCGTATGAATCATCATAAATTTTCAGTATTTCCCTTAATTTCTTTTTCTCTATATGAATTTGTAAATTATTTTCTAATTTTATTACATTTTTTTTAATATTTTGATTAGTACAATAATAAATGAATAATTTAGATAGTGTTTTCATTTTTATATCAACTTTGCCTAGCATAAACAGTTAAAAGTTCTTCAATTATTTACATATGTTATTTATTTTTTGTGGTGTTAATAATTATATTCATATATCCCCTGTATGTTTTGGTAGAAAGATTCAACTATTTTTCCCATTTTGTGATATACTCATATACAGACACACATATATATATATATATATATATATATATATATATTCTAGTTATAATTTTCAAACTGGTTTCATTGGTTTTGTTCTGAAAAAAAAATTAAAATATAAAATAAAAAAATTAATATAAATAAAATTTGGTTATTATAGAAATGAATAATTGCATCAAATTAATAGACAATTTTCTGTTTGTAACTAATTTTTTTACAAAATATTTAGAGCTGTTTTAATTTTTGTAAAGAGGGTCTAAAAGTATATTTATATACTTCCTATGTCAGATTTCTGTAGATCCAGTTGAGAATTTAGAGAACCAGGGATCTTAAGCTTTTCAATGATATCATTTAATGTTTCTCCTGAATTATTTTATATAAGGTACACAAATTATCAAAGTATTTAGATGTGCAATATAGAAAGTGTTTTTCAATTGTTCCAAAACATTAGTGTAATTAATTGTGGACAGAAATGGCAGTTGACAATACCAGGATTCCATTATTTTCACATGGATAGGTACCTTTTACTTTAATTAAGGAATCAGATTAAATATTTAGAAAGACTATTACATGAAAAAAGCCCATGGAGACTGATTGGTACATTAATCCAGATGCTGTTACAAAGGTCCCTTTTAATTAACATTTTAGAAAAATTGCTCCCCCTTAAACAAGGCTGGGCATGGATTTTTAGTAGAATAAACTTGAAAACAATATGAATTTTTTTTTCATTTTTGATAGAAACATTAAGACATATTTTCCATTTATGAAAAAAAATTATAAAAAAATAAGGAAAGGAGCACTATTTGATGGATTTGCCTAAAATTTGCAATTAAAAGGCAAGATTACTAAAGGAGAGTTCCAAAATATCTTGGATGGCCCCTCCTTTCTCACTCTGGCTACATATGTATCATTACATTAAAATGATGAAAAAAGCACCAGCACAACTGTCAAAGGAGCAAAGAAAGAGGAGAAAAAAATATCAAATTTGCTGATGTTTGAACACAGAGAAACAAAGGAATTCTGCAAGAAAAAAGTTACAAAAACAATAAAAATAAATTTGAAAATTATTGAAAATCACAAAGAAAAAAATTTTAAAATAAATTATCATTGAGCTAAAAATATTACTAATAGCTGATTATTTTTAAAAGGAATTAAATAATTGCCTAATCTAAAAGGAAAGCTGGGAAGTAAATTAATGAAACTTTAAAATAGTGATTTGTGATTTATGTTAGGTAGATGAAATATGAAATAATACTGGAATTTTGAATATTAATTTTGCATTATTATAGTCTCTAAAAATGAATTAACTTTCCTTTTAGATTCTGTGCTTTTGGGAGAGAATAATAACCTTGTGGAGAAGGTTTTGTATGAACTGTTCTTAGTATAAAACTCCTTTCTGACTAAAAGGTAGTTTAAAAATGACTAATAAAGCTCACCAAAATAGAAAGAAAACATTATCTCATTAAAAATGTTTAAGCCAACTTTTTTGTTAAAAGTGAAAAAAGAGTACAAAATAATTAAAACAAATATTATCAACAAACAACATTTATTAATCACCTACCTATACATTGTGCTATCTGGATTCTATAATGTACTAAATGGGACAGATGACGAAAAAAATCAAACAATATTTCAACTAATTTTAGGCCAAAAATGGATTTTAAAAAGGCTCAAAATAAATATAATTCAAATGCAGTGGGAGGCCTTTGAGTAGTTTTCTTTGCTTTGATGCTTTTAGTTCAGAAAAATCAGAGTCCAGAAAACAGTGAAAAAAAAAAAAGGTAATAATGATGAGTGAACTCATTATTACATATTACAGGTATATTAAAAAAAGAGCACTTCAATATGAAGAATGTAAAAGGGATAAGTCATCTCATTAGCTTTACTTTTCTGAATTTAAAAAAAAAAAATGAGAATTGAACACACTCATAACTGCCTCTACACAGAATGATTGTTTACAGAAGTATATAAAATTAAAAAAAAAGTAATAGCAGGAGACAGGATCAAGAGAGAATTAACAGTAAAATAGGTAATGGTATTGGAAGCAATTTAAAAAATAAAGGAAAATAACATACAACATCTATAGTCAAGAAGAAATTAAAAAAGGAACGGAGGTCAAAAGTCCTTAAATCTTCCTTATTACTGGAAGAAATGAAGAGCTGTAAAAGAATGATAACAATCATTTTATCAAGTCAAATTTAAAACAAACTCTTAAAAAAAAACTTTTATTTGAAAGGAGATAAAACATAAGGGGAGAAAGGGGAAAGGAGAAGCTGATGGAGGCAAAATCAAAATCATAATCACTGTAAAAGTTGGAAAATTGTAGATGCCCATCAATTGGGAAAGGCTGAATAAATAATAGTATATGAAAGTAACAGAATGTTATGATGAACAAGCTGATTTTAGAAAGGCCTGGAAAGATTTACACAAACGTGTAGC
Organism: Sarcophilus harrisii; assembly: GCF_902635505.1. Taxonomy (NCBI): domain Eukaryota; kingdom Metazoa; phylum Chordata; class Mammalia; order Dasyuromorphia; family Dasyuridae; genus Sarcophilus; species Sarcophilus harrisii. The sequence goes on from NC_045431.1 coordinate 252,249,134, forward strand.
AAAACAAACAGAACCAGGAATACATTGTAAACAGTAACAGCAACATTACAATGATCAATTATGATAGACATTTTTTTTTCTTTTCTTTTTTTCCCCCTGTGGTTTAGTGATCCAAGGTAATCCCAATAAACTTTGGATGAAAATCCATTTACATCAAAAAGGAAACTATGGAACTGAATGTAAATTAACATACATTCATTTTCTTTTCTTTTTCTTCTGTCATTTTTGTCATGGCTTTTCCTTTTGTTTTGATTTTTCTTTCCCAAAATGATACATAAAAAAAAAAAAAAATTATGATAAACAGTAGGCACAATAAAGTTTAATTAAATTGGTAATATAAATTATTAAAAATTTTATATCAATACATATTTTGAAAGGTTTTTAACAAACTATAGCAGTTTTATCAAACACACATAAATTAGGAAAGATATGGAAAAACTGACTTTCTTAATAAGTTAATGTATCTATGTGGATTTTGTCCACTAAAATTTTACATTTTACTTTTTTACACAAAATTTACATTACTTTGTTGTCATTGCTTAAACCCAATCTTTCTTATTCTTGATGTAACATACTTTCCTATCTTCTTAACTATTCTAAACCTATCTAAACATTTTCTTCAAATCTTGATTCTCTTTCCATAAGCCTCTTCTCTGATAACCTGTCATATTTTTTTGAAGAATTTGAATTCATTCATTGACAACTCCTCCCCAATCCACATCATGGAATGTTTTCTGCCACTATTGCTCTTTTGTATCTCACACAAAATGATTCTTTCCTTGCCAAGATTAAACCCTCTGAATACATGATCCTTCCATTCCATCCTATCTTTCAAAATTTCCTTTTCTATGATTCTGATTCTCTTCTTTCTCCTGAAATAATAATTGTTTCCCTACTACACACTCTTTGTTTCTGATGTCAACATTCTACCAAAACTGTTTGGCTTCCAACCTAATAATTCAACAGAAATGGTTTTCCTTAAAGTTATCAATGATATCTTAATTGTCAAAACGTGGCTTGAGGCAAGATATAACTTTTCTAAAGTATTAATTATTATATTATGCATCTCCATGGATTATTACCTAAAATATATATTTTTACAATTTACTTAATATTAAACTTTAGTGAAATGTACTAAGTGAACAATAATAGAGAAACATTGGTAAAGTAAGAAGTTAAATACTCCTACCTAAGATCTGAGTCTCTATCTCTTATTCTATTATTATATTTGCTTGCTGTTTTTCTTTTCTTCTCCTCCTCCCCCACCCCCTGAGGCAATTGGGGTTAAGTGACTTTCCCAGAGTCACACAGCTAAGAAGTGTTAAGTGTCTGAAACCAGATTTGTTTAGGTCCACCTAACTTATGTTCTATCCACTATAAACCCTACCTGCCCCTCTTGTTGTTTTTCATGTTAACTATAAATTCAAACATCGAAGGAAAATGAATAATATGATTGGGATTCTCTTTTCTATTCAATCCTTCTTTTGAAAACAGTAAAAATTTGCTTGTTTTCTCATTCTTCATGTTTAAAGAATAGATGTTATATGCTGAACTATTTGTCATCAATTTTTATATTTTAGAATCAATTGACATGATTAATAATTCAGACTATATTGAAAGGAAAATAATTTATTTATTCTAAGTAAATATGAATTACAAAGAATTTTTTAAACGGGAATTAGCATGCTATCCCATAGTCTCAACTGTTTCAATTTATCTGTGATTTGTCAATACATTTATTTTCTTTGTTTTAGAACACAAACCACCTTATAACATATTCTCATTTTTTAAAGACTGTTTTACAAGGGAAGGGAAAGGGGGAAGAAAAAACAAGATGAACATGAACAAAAAAACGAATAACAAAAACAAGAGGAATATGAAAAGAAATTGATTTGATGATAATATCATGATAATGATGATTAGATCATGGGCAAGAGTAAGGAAAACAAATGTAACTTTGAATAAAATTGAAGGCAAACCTTAAAAAGATCAAGGCATGGGTTGCCTATAAGACTACCACCATGCAAAATTTCTAAATGGATGTTCCCAAAAATTGCAAAGGTTATTCCAAGTATAAAAAATAATTTTACAATTGGGGAAATATCTATAACTATGACATAGCACTAATTTTGCATTTTTATGTTTTAGTTGATATATTTTATTAGTTATTGTGTTTGATTCTTCTCAAATTTAGCATTGGTACAAGGAAAAGAAATTAGATTCTGATTCTTGTTGCTGTTCAATCATTCAGTCATGTCCAATTTTCATGACCATGGTTTTCTTGCATGTTTGTTATTTCCTTCTGCGTGGATTGAGACAATCATAATAAAAAGGAAACTGAGGCACAGTTTTGAGCATGTTCAATTTATTACCAAGATTAGTAGTTTAATAAATGGAGCTCCACACTTCTCAGTAGAAAGAAATTAAATTGAAAAGCAAAAAACCTTTTATACATTTGCAGTTCTTTTATACATAATGTTTTACTTCTGATTAATTGGGAACTTATCCCATCAATCTTACCTGGTAATCATATCCACTGACTTATCCTCTGAAAAGTCTTCGAATGGGAAAACATCCTGTGGTCAACTGATACATCTCTTGGAAACTCCATGATTGGCCATTTGGGGACTGGGGTAGGGTGGGCTTGGCCTTATTCTATTTTTAGAGATGGGTTAAGAATTCTTTGGTTGGGGAAAAATGAGAAAAGGAACCAGAATGATCACTTGGAGAAGCTTAAGTTCTCCACCAAAAAATTGTCTAATAACCAATGGTTACTATCTCCAAATTAAGGGCATCATTTAAATAATAAAATAATTTTAAATCTCGGTTTATGGTTAAGTTTCAATTGTAGCTATATTCAGTAAGGGGTCTGTGGTCAAGCTTAAAATCAGGTCTTCTGATTCCATCCTGGCACTCTATTCACAGTGTCACCTAGCTACTTTTTATGGAATGGTGAAACACTAAAATCAACAGGACCATAATCTTAATTACTCTTCATTCTTCTACATTTAGGTAATTTTTTCATGCAACAATAATCCTTGTTCTTAAATGTATATTAGGGTTAAACATAGGAGTCAAAACAGTATAAAAGAGAAGATTTTATCATTGTTTGCTGAATGACTGATTTAGGTTGTAAAATTAATAATTATAGACCCAAAGAATAAAAAAACTATAACATGAGAGCAAGTAGAAAGGCTTTTCCCTTCCTTCGTTGATGGGAGCTTTAGGATGGTGGAAATGATTTTTGCGACCAGGTATCGGCGTGGAAGCTTGCCAAACACCATACAACACATGAAGAAACTCATTGGCAAATTTCCCCCACAGGCTACCTTCGAATGGACGAAATAAAAATATGATTGGTTTGTTAGAACCATAGAATGGCAAAGAAAACCTGGATGTCTGTACTATCTGGATTGGGTTCCAATGGTCAGGACCAACTTACTTGATACATACTTATGGTTCCTTGATTAAGGGATAATATAGACACAAAGGAACATGGGTCATATCCATCACACCAAAATGCATTCAGGTGCTCCCAGAATGGAGGAAATCCAAGTTGTATAGCACAAGCCAAAAGATATAGTTCTATTCTCAGTCCAAATATTTTCACATTCTGGGTAGGGTGACTGATGTGTAACATATTTCAAGAAAGAAAGTTTCCAAGAAAAAAAATACATGGGTGTTTGGAATTTGGATCCACTTTGGTTATTACAATGATAAGACCATTTCCTATCAGAATACTCAAGTAGATTAACAAAAATATTCCAAACAGAAACCCTTGGGTTTGGGCTCATCAGAAAATCAAGGAGAATGAATTCTCCACAATACTAAATTTTCTCCTGCCATTTTTTCTGAGTATTTTATTTGGAATTTATGAACTAAGGATGGGAAGCCACTTCTCCTCTTTGTATTAATTTCCCTTTCCTGTAAAATATGAGGTTCGGAAAAATTTTTTTTTATTATCACTATCAATTTTTAAGTTGTTTTAAGAGTTCAATAAATGTTTTTTAAATGCTTGTTTTCAATTCCACACAAAAATGTCAAGTTCAAACAAATCAAAAAAAACTGCCAATTCTGATTTTGGAATTTATATTCCATTCAATTTGATTTCAATGTATAAATCCATGATTTTTTAAATTTTATATTGAATTAGGGGACTAGGACTTTTTCCGTTTAAAATTAAGCAACAATCAAAAGGGAAAACATGTTATCACATGACACAATTTTTCTTTCTGATATAAAATTGTCATAAGGTTTAAAACTAGAAATCCTGTTAGGAAAAGTTAAGATCAAGGTGAATGATATTAAATGAACCTTAATCTTCTGAATAAACATTCCTTAAGATTCATTCAAAGAATGATAGCTTTTGAACTTTAGATCACATATTCTTAACTGGTTTGGAAAAGGAAAGACAAGAAAATACAATTATTGTTATCAATCATGTCTGACTTTAAAGTTCCACTTTTTTTTTTGGGCTTTTTTTTAAAAAAAAAATATATATATATATATATATATATATATATATATATGTTAAATATATATATATATATATATATATCCTTTCTTTCAAATACTCTTTCCTAATTTTCCTTACTTTACACTATAATTGATATGCTATTTTTTGCGAGATGTTTTTCTACTTTGCAATGTTAACTTTGTACCCCTATAATCATGAAAATCAGTATTTATAATAATTAGATAAATTAATTTGCTTCAATAGCATTTTTTTAACACAAGGACATTTTTTTCTATCAAAAATGTCTATTTGATTATTTACTTGAAAATCTACCATTGGTATGAATTAAAAGGGCAAACATTAAACAATGTCAGTGATATTTCATTTTTATTTTCAGTTTTTCTAGAGTCAAACCCATTAAGAATGGACAAAAAGTTCAATTCTAATGAGAGTAAAGCTATGTGTTGCAGTGGGAAGTATGTAGTCAGAAGGCTCATCTCTTTGGGTCAATTTTCAGACATTTATATCTTGTCTAATTTCTTTGTCTCAGTTTCTTAATTGTTAAATGGGTTGGGAAAGAAAATACAAACTATTCCAGTATCTTGCCAAAAACCCCAAAAAGGTCATGATATTGAAAAAAAAAGATGACTGAAAACAGCAAAAAATACAAATAACAGAGAGGGGGTAGAAGTGGGTAACTAGATAAGGAAGTCAAGACCTTAGATGTATCTCCTTACAGAAACCCTGGAACGAGGCAATTTTTTGAAGAAATTCTAGATTTTTTACAGGTCTCTGCGAATTGCTCATGCTTTCCATTCCCATACCCCACATCCACATTCTTTTTGATTTTTGTATGATAAAGCAAGGATCATCTTTCAGCAAGAACATAATACTACTTTAAATCATTTTTTCATAACTAAGTTGTGGGAAGATGAAATCTTTAAGCCTGAATTTGGGTATCTTATAAAAGTATAATATTATAAACTTCATTCAAAAGGTTTTCTCAAATGAATTGGGTGATTTTAAAACTAAAATTTTGGGATGTTATTTTAAGGAAAAAATAAATTTAGATTTAACTTTTAAGATTGAGCTTTTTCATTTAAAAGAGAAAATTTTTTATTCCTTTGTAGAAATATCAAAAATTTAATTATTGAGGGCTAAATTTTAAAATTAATCAAAGTATAATAATTTGAAAAAAAAGAAAGAAGGACTAATTTAATTGGGTAAAAACAAATTTATTTCTCGAAATAAATTCAAATGGGGGATAAAAATTTTTATTGACAAAATTAATCTTTTTCTTTATAAATATAAAACAAAAAATGCTGCAAACACAAATAAATAAATTGTTTGAAAATGGAAAAAAAATTAAAAGGGAATAAAAACCAAACTTTCCATTAAAAAACCTAAAGTGGAATGGACTTTTAATTTAATTAAATTTTCAGAAACCTTTTTTCATTTAAAATTTTTAATTTCTAAATAGTTTTAGTTTTCTTACCGAAAAAAAAATCTTTTTTTTAAAACCCCAAAAATATATTAAAATTTATTAAAAAAAGAGAAATAAAAATTAGACTGGTTTAATTTGGTTTAAAAATAAGGCTTTTCCCTTCACAAAGGGGGACCAATAATTTTTATACAAATTTTAATTATCTCCTATAAAAAAAACAATATTTAATACCACAATTTTTTTGAAACTTTTAAATTTGGAAAATTTTTAAAAAGAAATTATAATAATATTTCAAAACCATTTCAATAGTAAACTTAAAGTAGATTAGATTTTAATAATAAAATAATAAATATTTAAAGTTCCTTCTCAATTAAAATTTTCTTTTGGCGACCTTGAATTAGTTTTTTTACATGAAAAAAAAAAATTTTTTCAAAAACCCTTTCAATGCAACATAATTTATGAACAATTTAATTAATTGAAAGAAAAAAAAAAATTTTTTAAAAAATTTTCCTTTTGGAAATTTCCCGGGCTTTAATTTTAATTTATTAAATTTTTTAAAAAAGCAAAATTTATTTTAAAAAAAATTTTATATTTTATTTTTATAAGAAATCAATTTAAAAAAATTATTTTTAAATTTAAACCCAAATTTGGAGATTTGGGGGTAATTTTATAGGGATGAAAAACCCCTTTAAATAGAATTTTAAAAAAAAATAGCCAAATTGGGTTTTTAAGATTTTAAACCTTTTTGGAAAAGCCTTTTAAATTTTAAAAATTTAGTTAAATTTTTTTAAAAAATGGGAAAAAGGGGAATTGGGAACTTAAAAGGGAAAAAAAACTTTTTATTTTTTGATTTATTTTTTGTTTTTTAAATTTTTTTTTTTTTTTTTGCACTAATTTTCCTTTTAGATTTTAAAAAGTTTTTTTGAAATTTAATTTTCTTTTTTTTGAGGTTTTCCTTAAGTAAAAAAAGGGATTTAATTTTTTGGGGGAAATTTAATAAATTTTTTAAAAAAATTGAAAATTAAAAGGGAGAATGAAATTTTTTTGTTTTTAATTTTAAAATTTTTTTTTAAAATTTAAAGCTCCCTGCGATTAAAAATTTTAAAATTTAAAAGTTTTTCCAAGGAAAAAAAAAACCCTTTTAAAATTTAGAAAACAAAAAAATAATAAGAAAGAAAAAAAAAATAAAAAAAAATTTAAAAAAAAAAATAAAAAAAATAAAATGGGGAATTTGTTTTTAAAATTTTTAAATTTATTTTTTTTTATATTATTTTTTTTTAACCCTTTAACAGATTTAAACAAAAACGTTTTTTTTTAAAATTTAAATTTAAATTTCATTTCAAAATTTTTTTTTTTTTTATTTTTAAAAATTTTTTTCAAATCCCATTTCGCATTTTTAAAATTTTAAAACAAAAATTTTTTTAAAAAAAATTTTTTTTCAAATTTTAATTAAAAATTTAAAATTAAAAATAATGGATTAAAAAAATAAAATTTAAAACAAATTTAAAAAAAAGAAAAAAAAGGAAATTTTTTTCCCTTTTAAAATTTTCAAAAATAGGCTTTTAAAAAAAAGAAATTTTTAAAAATTTTCGTCCCGGAATTTTTGTTTAAACCCCAAAAAAAAAAAAACAAAAACAAAAAAAAAAAAAGTTTGAAAGGATTTAAAAAATAAAATTTAAAAAATTTTTTCAAAAGGGGGAAAATGAAAAACAAAAAAGATTTAAAATGGGGAAAAAAATGAAAAAAAATTTTTTATTTTAAAACCAAGGGTTTTTTTTTAATAAATTTTCCCAAAATTAAAATTTATGTTTAAAATTTGGGAAAAATTTTAATTTTTAAAAATTAAAAAGTTTTAAAATTGGGAAATTCCCTTAAAAATGAAAATTTTAAAATTTAAAGATTTTTTAATAAAACCCCAAATAGTTTAAAATTAAAAAATATTTTGGAAAAAATTTTTATTTTAAACCCTTAATTAACAGGAAAAAATTTTGTAACGTTTTCACTATAATAAACCCGGGTTTTAAGTAAAAAATATTTTTTATTTTTTTCCCTTTTTTTAAAAATTTTTTTTTTTTTTTTTTTTTTATTTTATTTTAAAATCTTTTGTTTTTTTTTTTTTTTTTTTCCCCTTAAAAAAAAGGGAAAATTTATAAAATTAAATTAAACATTTAAATTAAAATTTTTTTTTTAAAAAATTAGATTAAATAAATTTAAATTCAAACTGGTTTTGTCTAGGTAAAGATTCAATGACAATAGTTCTTTCATATGAGCTTCCTTTTTATTCACTTTATCATGCTATCAATATAATAAAGTGTTTTCAATTTTCACTTTTCCCTTCTTTGTTTAAACAATATATAATTTCACACTATTAGGCTTTTATTCCTATTCAAAATAGATAGATTTTCTCATTCTTCTGGATCAGATTACCTAGTTTCCAAATTAATTTTTATCTCACTTTTGCCTGGCTCTTTATTTTATAAAAATTTTATTGTGTCAAAGGATCTAAAATATGTATTTACTATTTCTACCTTTTTTGTATTTGATTTTAGGGTTTCATACTCTAATATATATTACTTGGTTGTACCCTTGTACCACTCAAGAAAAGTATACTGTTTCTATTTTAGAATTAATTTTCATGATCTGTCATACCTAAATTTTGTAAAACAACAATATTTGCTTCCTTAAATTAAAACATCTCTGAGGTGCCACTTCACTCTCTCTCAGATTGGCTACATGATGGAAAAGATAAATAATGTTGAGGATGTGGGAAAAACTAGGACAATAAATGAATTACAGAAGTTGTGAAATGATGGAAACATTCTGAGAGTAATCTGAAATTATACCTAAAAAGGCTTTTGTGCTAATTTTCATCCAGCACTTTTATGCCAAAGAAATCATAAAGGAGGAAAGACTACTTCATGTGCAAAAAAATACAAATAAAATCCTTTTTTTTTTTTTTTTTTCTGTAATTGGAAAATGAGTACATGCCCATCAATTGGGGAAAGAATAGCTAAGTAATAGTACATGAAGATAATGGAATATTATTGTTCTATAAAGAAATTATTTACAAGCTGATTTTAGAAAGGCCTGGAGAGGTTTATATGATGTGATGATGAGCAAAACAAGAAGAACCAAGAATACATTGTGCACAATAATAGCCAGAATGTGTGATTATCAGCTATGACAGACTTGGTTGTTCTCAGTGATTCAGTGATCCAGAGCAATCCCAATAGACTTTGGAAAGAAAATTCCGTCCTCATTGAGTAAAAGAACTAAAGAGACTGAATGTACATCAACAAATGGTATGCACCCATCTTTTTTCTGTTTTTGTTTTCAGTCCCCTGTTTTTCACTTTTTTTCTGAGTTTTTCCCTCAACCTGATGCATAAAGCAATGTATACTAAAACTGCATATATTTTAAAAATAAGATTGTCCTTTAAACGAAAACATTCTTGATCAGGTAGTGCTGGAATTTGTTCATTTACACAAATACAGAGTATTCATACAAGAGTAATTAGAAAAAAATTTATTATTTTTCACCAGTGCTTTATATTTGAAAGTATATCACATATGTATCTTCATTTGCCCTACATCAAATTCGATGAAAAAGGTGCTGGAAAAGATAAGGGTCTAGCCCAAACAGATAAATAAAGAAATATGTAGATATATAAAACTTCTCCTAAGAATTGCCATGACTACATCCCATAAATTTTGGTGTGTCATATCATTATTTTCATTCTCTTGTATGAAAATTTCCACTGTGTAAATGATTTGTTGTTTTACCCACTCATTCGTTTTTATCAGATTTCTTTATTTTCTAATTAATTTTAGCTCTTTTTTATCTGGCTCTTTATTATATGTAATTTTTCTTGCATCATGAGTTGAAAAATGATTCATTCAATATTTCTGCCTTTCTGCATTTGATTTTGAGGGGTTTATGCTCTAATACATGGTAAATTTTTGTGTTGGTTCGCTATACTCTTTTTTACCGCCATTCAATTTTTTTCAAAGTATAATCATATCTAAATTTTCTAAAATTCTATTTTTCTCCTTAAATTAAAAAAAACTATGAGATATAAACTAACTTCTCTCAGATTAACTAATAAAATAGAAAAAAGATAATAATAAAGGTTGGAGGAAAGGAGGGAAAACTGAGACACTAATGCATTGTTGTTGCAGTTCTGAAATATTCTAACCATTCAGAAGAGCAATCTGACCTATGCTCAAAAGGCTATAAAACTGCATAACTTTTGATCCAGCAGTGTCTTTATTCCAAGGGAAACATAAAGAAGAGAAAAGAATCCACATGTGCATAAATGTTTGTAGCAGATTTCTTTTTAGTAATTGGAAAATGTGTAGATGCTCCACAATTAGGTGATGAATGGATGAATAATTAATAGCAGCTGAAGAAAGTGGAATATTATAGATCATTACAAAAGCATGTCAGACCATAAGATAGTCTTGTTCAAGTAGTGCTGAAATTTATTTCATTTACACAAATACAGAAGATTTATACTATGATAATTAGAAAAATGTATTATCTTTCACTAGTGCTTTATAGTTGAAAGTATATTATAGATGTATTCTCATTTGCTCTTCATCACAACCAAGGAAAAAGGTGTTGGAAAAATATGGTTTTATCCAAGATCACACAGAAAAGTAAGTATCTGTGTTAACAACTGAACTCAGATTCTCTATAAAATGAAAATATTTGGTCTGAGGTTTGTCAAATTGTATATTCATTCATACATTCTTTTTTGAGGCAAAGTTCCCTCATCATCAAATGAAAATAATAATAATAAAACCGTTCTTATCTCCCTAGGAGAAGGATTGTTCTTTGAAATCAATAATAATTGTGAAGTGCTAGAATAATTTTAAAGAATATTATGTCATCAATTGTTATCTTCAGTGCCTTGCACATAGTGATATACAATAAAAATTGTATATATTTACATACATAAAAATAAATATATTTGCACATAATAAATGTGTTTCAAATGAAATTGAATTACTTCCTCAGATATTGTGAGGTTTAGGATTCATAATCAGTGGAGAACATTAGCTTTCACCAACACTATTTTCTACTCTAGTGAAATCTTTGATATATATTTTCATTACCAACATAAAAAGTCTTTATGAACTGAGATTTCCATTCAGACATTAATTTAATTAGAGAAAATACTATATAATTTAAAGTGAAAAGATATTTCCCATTGAATCCTGACATCATATGAATCATTGCATCATTCAGAGAGAAGAAGTAAAACAGTGTTTTCCCTTTTGGTGTAATTGTTCAATAAATTAGTCACATGTTCTCACAAAACACAAAAGATGGAGCAGAGACTTCTTATTTTAGATCCCAAATGGCACTAAATAAAAATCACTTCTCTCTGCTAGGATCAAGTGAAGAACACAGTGTCTTTCTTTTTTCAGGTAAGTTTAAAAATTCTTAAGAGATGGTACAGTAGAACTGTGATATCAGAGGACACTGACAAAAAGGCAAACACAAATGTGAGCTCTAAAGATTTGTAAATAATGTTTTCTGCCTGAGATAAACAGATGTCAAAGAATAGAGATTGTGTTTTCACCTAAAGAACCAAAATTTGAGTCCTCTGAATGAGAAAGGAATATAATTTCTTAGTACATCTTTAAGAGAGTCTCAAGAAAGCCTTCTCTGTGTTAAATATTTTTATTGGTTTCATATATAGACTCTACCTTCTTCCAAAAAAATTTGAGTAACACATTGTAGTTTCATATTATTCACATAAAACATCAGAGCACATTGCTTCTCTCTTATATACATCTCTAATTTCTTCCCTAATAATCATATATGCACGCACACACACAGATACACATACACACACACTCTCTCTCTTTCTCTCTCTCTTTATTGTTCTTGTAAGACTTTAGATTTATTTATGACAGCCACACACTATATATGTTTGAATGTCCATCAGTTTATATGTTTGTGTACATAAATACATGCATACACACATTTAAATATAGGCAAATCTATGTATATAATTGCACTAGCCTTTGTAGATTTGAACAAGGTTTGTCATATCATGAAAATCTGTGCTGTTTTATTGCTGCTTTGCTCTACCCACCACATCCAAATAACCCATCAATAATTGATGATTATTATGAGGATCATAAATATTATTATTTTTAAAATATTAACTATTTTGTTGGTTTTATATATACATACTATGTCCTTCCAAAAGATTTTGAGAACCATATTACAATTACATTTTGTTTACAAAAAAAAAAATAGAACAGATTTTTTGTCTCCTATATGTACCTGTTTTATGTAAACCACTCACATCACTAATTTTGGCCCTAAAAATCACACACAGCCACACATTAATTAGTCTTGTAAGATTTTAGATTTAATTGTGAGACAACCATACCCTATATTTAATATTATCAGAATCTATGTTCGTGTACATACATACATATATTTATACATATACGTGTATGTATATCTAAAATCACTAGTGTTTGTAAGTTTGATCAAGGTAACAAAGCTAATAACATTAATAAATTTGTGCTTTTTTATTGGTATTCTCCTTTATCAACCACCTCCAAATAATCCATCACTAAATACTATCAGAGGACTCAATGACCACCTCTTCTTCCATTGTTTTGGTTATATTTTTTTTCTCATCTATTTCATAGGTTTCTTTTTATCTTATTGTTAAAGGTCCACTCATGTGTACCCTCTTATATTCCCACTTATAAAAACTGTGTCACATTAGAATTGTAACAACACACTATGAAGAATTAACAAAAAAAAAGATGGAAAGTCAGTCATGAATTGTTAGAGAAACCAAAAGGTGAGATATTTTCTTCTAGGGTTATACAAAAACTTTAAGGAAACAAGACTAAAACATGAACAAATTTATATCATAGTTCTTGGAAATGAGCGCCACTAAATTTGATCATTGGCTTGTGTATCATTATAGAAAGAATTTTCAGTGAGGAAATGCCTCTTACTACTTCTCATTAGATTCTCTTTTGCAACTTGTTATCTTACAGAGATGTTTGGATTTTCTGAGTGGCTAAGTGATATATTCAAGTTGATATAGCTAATATATATCAAAGGTAGGATATGATCCCAAATTTATTTACCTCTGAGACCAGTGACATATCCATTAAAAATCAAGATTTTTTTTTATGACACAGGGGATGGGTATTTAAAAATATTTGATATATTAAGTGGATAATAGCAGATAACTCACAAAGTTTAACATGAATTCTTTCTTTTTAACCTCAACACAAAACTGTATACAAGATTCTATATTAGTAGTATCCCATTTTTTACAATTGAGCAAACTGAGATTCAGAAGGCTCCCTTTAATTGTTCATATACACGGATCCAATGTGTGGCAGAAGGAGAATTTCCTGACTGAAAACAATCTGGTACTCATCACAAAATATGATCCCTCACTGATAACATAGCCAGCATTGAAGAAATCTTTATGAAATTCAATGACAATTAATGAAAAATGATTCAGAACTTGCCCCAAACTGAATCGGAATAAACTCTTTTAATATTGACAATAAACTGTTTTGGAAGAATTCCATGTATATAATCTCTGCAGATCATCTGCCCCTCTTACCTCCTTTATTATTTTGGACACCAGTATCTTCCTTGGTTGCCCAAGGTATCATCCTCAACATGTCACTCTCTCTCAGACTCCCATGTTCATTCACTTGTAAAGTCCTTGAGTATTACTTTGCTGTTCATATACTCCTATATGTTCATTTCTCTTCTCTGAAACTGCCATCACTTTGGTCCAAATCCTCAGAACCTTTGCCTAGATTCTGGCAATTTGTTTCCTCCTTATTCTCTTTGCTACAACAAACTAGGGAATTTGGTTCATTTTTCAATAGAATGTCAGATTGTTCTTCCCAAAGAGAATTCCTGATCATGTCACTTCTCTTACAACCACAGTCAACACTATTTTTGCGTTGCTCTATTACCTCAAGATTAAATATAAATGATCTTCTGGCCTTTAAAGCCCTTTTTCTAGTTTCATTCAAGCCTATCTTTTGGGACTTCTATACTTACTTCCATTGATTTGCTCAAAGGCATCTTTTGGTGGTACAGGAACATAAGGTGGACTTTGGAATGATAAAATGAGTCTTAACTACAGACATAGGGGGCCTTTAAACTTCTTTGTCATTTCTACTTAATTTCTGCTTTCTGTCCCATTTTACTGTGGATAAAATCACATCTTTTAGGATGATTTGAGTTAAAATTAGTTATTTACACTTAAACATTATAAAAAAAGCTTACTAGTCATGTTTCTTACTGTATGATTCGAAGAGACTGGCCCCATGTTCTTCCTCAAACATGACACTTCATCTCCTTACTCTGGACATTTTCACTGGCCTCTTCCAATGCCTGGAATACCTTACTCCTTCATTTCGATCTTCTGACTTGTCGTTTTCTTTCAAATCTCTTGATAAGTCTATTACTTACCTTTCAAATTCTCCTTCTTATGTACTCTTCCTTCTTCTTACGACCCCTAATTGACACAAAACACATACACACATACATATAGATAGAGGAGCATGTACATACATGAATTTATGATATATACATGTAATATAAATATTATATTTTATATATTCAGATATGTGTCATATAGTATTATATCATCATCAATGATAGTATGTAACTTAACATCAGTTAAATACTTAGTTAAATACTTTTAAAAATGTCTTCTTCAGTATCCAATTCATGTTACAAATGGAATGATATTTTAAAAGTTTAAAGAAATATTAAACTAGGGAAATTTCAACTTGGCTTTCTGTTCTTTGAGAATGTTCTTCTGAGAATATTATCTGTGTATGTAAAATTAGACATATTTATTTGACATTAACTAGCTAATGGACAGAAGTTTGTTTTATCCATCTTGGTAGGATGAGAAGTATTCTAAAAGTCCTACGTCCATCAGCTTCTTTGCAAAAGAGTTAAATCTTTCTATTTGTCTGGATTCTTTTCAAAATAACAGAAAAGAAAACAAAGTAGGATGATGGAGTAATTACTCCAACCCAAGTGAATTCATCTTCTTGGAATCACCAGTGATCCAGGAGTTAAAAGTTATGTTTTTTGTCCTCTGCCTTTATCATTTATTTGGTCATTGTTTCAGGAAATCTTGGGATGACTATCTTAATCAGAATAGACACCTAACTGCAATGTTCATGCATTTTCCTTGTCATATGTCCTTCCGTAACCTCTGCTACCCTCTTGCCATTGGCCTCAAGAGATGCTGGTGGATTTTGCCAAGAGAAATCTATTTCCTTCATTTGGTTGTGCTCTGCAACTGTTCTTTCTATTCTTTCTTGGAGATTCTGATTGTTTGCTATTAGCAGATGGCTTTGATCACATACATGGCCATAAGCAATCCTCTGCTTTGTTAGTAAATATGTCTAGTCATGTTTGCTATTCATTAATTGCTGAAGTTCATATTGGGGGGTTTATAGATGTTTTAATTATATCATCTTAATGTTCATACCTGAATTCTTTTGCAGGTCTGTTAAGACACGCATTTCTTCTGTATATCCTCCTCTTTTATCACTCTCTTGTTCTTGATACCTATATCAATGAGCTGATGTTTCATCATTTTTGGCTTCATTGAATGGTCACCATTTGGTGGAATTCTATCTCATACTTGTTATATATTTTTTGCCTGTAAGTAAGATCTACCTAACTGAAGGCAGAAGTAAAGTTTTTCTACCTGTAAGTTTCCTACTTAACTGTTTTACTTATTTTCAGGGTACTGTCTTTTATGTACTTCAGAATTCAAATTCTACCTGTTCACTAGACCAAGACAAAATGACCTCCTTGTTTTATACCCTTGTCGTTCCCATGTTAAACCTCTTGATCTACAGTTTAAGAAACAAAGATGTGAAGGAGCCTCTGGGAAAGCTGAGAAACAAACTAAGTTTTTAACTTCAACATCTAATTTATGGAGACCATGAAGAGAGTCTAAGAATATAAAGGGCAATGAAATCATCTATAGTATACTGAAGTACTTAGGGTCCTGTAGTTATTTTTTTATTAGTAATATACATAATAATCACAGAATTTTAGAGAGAGACAATGACCTGAATTTAAGTTATCTAAATTCTGAATTTTCTTACAAATAATTATTTGAGTTGCCTGATACATGTAAAAAAGTATATAAGCAAAAAGAACTAAAATTTATGAGAGGATTAATCTTTCTGTGACAGATCTCTTTATAATGGGCAACCAATCATGAGAAAATATTTTTCTTTACCCCATTCTTATATAATGAGAGTATACCATGGAAGTCATCATCATGGGAATAGAATGCTGGATGATAAATAAGATGATTGAATCAAATATCAATACTGGTAATGTAATATAACTAACAAAAAACTATTTAATCTCTCTAAGTCTCGATTTCCTAAGCTATAATATCACCACAATCATGCTTGTATTGTTCATGTTACAGAGATATGGTTTTGATCAGACCTTTGATTTCCTTTATTCAAGAAGATAATTAAGAAATTAGAACCTTTAAGCAATTTAGATGAGATGTTCCAACTTACCTAGGTAACACTGTCATTTATGTTTCAAAGATGGAATTTTACTCATAACCAGAAAGCAAGTATCTAAGCAATCAATTTGTTGTGATGCCCAAATTTCACAAATGTTTTTACTTGCCAATATTAAAAATACTAACTGATCCTCATTTGTAAAGTGCATATTAGAGGAAAATGGGACCTTCTATGATATATTGTCTTTAATTATGTAAAACTGGAATTTCTTTTAAATAATTTATCTTATAATTTCTAATTATCTGAAATACCCTACTTTCAGTTTCTAAATCAAATACATATGGATAATATAGATTTTATGTAGCATTTTGTTCCTCTTATCATTTCTATTATAATATAGTTATTAATTCTTACATTTTCCTGTTACTCTATTTGATTGGAAGAATATTTAAATTGAAAAAATTAAAACAAGATTTTCACTGAGATTAAGAATTACTAATACTAGATTGACTGAATTAAACATTATCCATGTTTGTACACCCCAGTTTAAATATGAGAGAGGTAAAGAGAAAAGAGAGGAGGAGAGAGCCAAAGATGGAGAGACAGAGAAAGAAACAATGAAAGACAGAGTGAGACAAAATGTGAGGGAATACTTTTTTTAATTAAAGTTTTATAAAGTATATGCATGGGTAATTTTTCCAATATTGATTAATGTAATACTATGGAAGACATGAACCTTGTTCTGAAGTAGTAGAGATTTGAGGGTACAAGTTTTGTTTCAGTGGATATTTTAGAAAATGTACCATCTTGCTTTATTAGAAGAGTTTGGAAATTATGGATGGAATATTATACTGTCAGTACTAATAATTATATTATTGTTGCTGTGGGAAATCACTTTTATTGTTGTTATTTTCACTTGTTTACATGCATTCATACCTGGAATTAATCTCTGAGGATACTAGAAAGGAGAGTTTTATCTGGAATTAAAAGTAATAACAATATAAAATATCAATTTTGAGTTAAAATCAAATAATGTATGGAAAAATATTATATAGGCAGTGTGAAGTAGGAAGGGGATTAGAGGGGAAGGGAATACCATTGAGGTTGATATGGAAAATCAAAAATGACTTTAATTCTATAGATATGTTAGCATTAACTGTGGGGTATATTTGGTATAATAATACTACACAGGCTTGACCAGATGCTTCTCATATGAATGAAGATTGGGAGATATATTTAAGTAGGTGTATAAAAGGATACCAAACTATAGTGAGATAATATTTTAGCAAGAGAATCTGCAGGATCAACTATTCCAACCTTCTTCTTTTATAGATAAGGAAACAAAAGCCAAAAACAGCCAAAGGACTTACTTAGGTTTGTGAAGACAGCAAGAGGCAGAGTCAGATGCCAATTGCCCTGGGAAACCTCTATTGCCCCAAGCTGAGCCCCACAATGTGCAGATTAGAGGGCTAATATGGCTGGTGTGCCTTCCTGTTGTGCAGGTTTGCAACTTGCCCCAAGGAAAGCCCATACTGCAGATTGGGATGTGAGCTTGTGCTGCTATCTGTACTCTCACTTCCCGTTTGGGGCTCTGCTTGGAGCCTTAGTTCTCTCCCTGCTTGTGCTGATCTCCCCCCAACCCTGAGGACAAATTTTTTTGGAGAGACTGCAAATTTTCTTCTGCTGGTGAGTTGTTATACTTCTAATCTTTATTAATTGTAGCAGTAAAGACTATTTTTGATGCTTGATATAATATTGATAAAGAGGGTAAGAGTAGAGCTTAGAAAGTCACCTGTGCCTTCTCCACCATCTTGGCTCCGCCCCAGGACTTTCTCTTTGAAGAAATAAATTTGTAATTGTTTGCTAAAAAATTAAATAGTAAAAGAGATTTTAAGTTTTGCCCAGAGGTATATTTTTGCTCATTGTGGTTGCTCAGATAAATGTGGGAAAGTTAGATTCTCCATTTTGTCAGATAGGTGATATGGAAATTTTGATCTCTTTGACCAAGATTTGGATGACCCATGTCCTGAGTTCCAAGACCCTCAATGTAATATACCTTGCCTCTCATTGCAATAGTCATGTTTTTCATTAATTGTTAACCACTCATAATTGATAGCTACCCTCAAGAATACCTGTTCTTGGAATAATATGTAAACTATGAATCTATTTCTGAGAGGTTTTTAGTCTAAGACAGATGATCAAGTGACCATGCTTTTATTAATAAATGTATTGACCTTATAAATGCAATTATTAAATTACTCAGAAAGTATAATTTTCAGAAATTCTAATAGTCATAAAAATTATTAGTTCCACTTGTTAAGCTAATAATATTTAGGCATAAAATGAGACGAGGTTGAAGTTTCATTAGTTCATTCAGTTATTAAGTAAATGATTACTTTTACAAGTTACATGAAAGATAAAAATAGTAATATCAGTTCTATGACATTGTTGCTATTATTGAGTATTTTAGGTATCTGCAACTATTCACAACTCCATTTTGTGTTTTCTTGGCAAAGAAACTGGAGCTGATTTTTCATTTATTTTGCTCCTCTTTGTATGGGTGAAAAACTGAAGCAAGCAGGGTTAAGGGACTTGTCTAGTCTAACACTGCTAGTTAGTGAATGAGGCCAGATTTGAATTCAAGAAGGTGAGTCCTCCTGACTTTAAGCCTAGCATCCCATCTACTGTGCCACCCAATTGGTCAGGTTTGTATAGAACTCATTTTAAAAAATCACTTCAAAATAAAACTATTCAACTGAAACTATGTCAATGTCTGAATTGTAAGTAGATGACTCAAATAGCTTTATCATGGCTTGTTATTTTGTTATTTCTTCAAGCAAAATAACAAATCCTTTGAAAATAGATATTTGTCTCTGAATTTGCCATCCATATTCTAGTTTCTTTTGAAAGAATCATTTCATTCATCTAGCACTATAAATGCAATAAATTGCATTTATTGAAAGATAGGATACCTGAAATTCAAGTCTGGCCTCCAACACATGTTAAACTTGTGACTTTGGGCAGACATTAGGTCATTGTCACTTAGGAATTCTTTAAAACTAGAAAGTGCTTGACTGCAATAGTAATTCAATAGGAACAATTTATATCCATTAAATCTCTAGTGTATTAAAAAAAACTAAATGTAATCATTGTTATTAGTAAAAATGAAAGATTACAGATTTCATGACATATAGAGAAAATTTTAATAAATTTAATCTGGTATAAAGGAAATTATAAAGACAGAAATAAATGTTCATTACTATAAATTTAGCAGAGAAACTGTTTAGTTGTAATTAACATTTAAATAAATATTGAGAAAATATTTTTCTAATAATTGAAAAATAATTAAATATAAACTACATATCTATTACTTTAAAATTAGGCAAAACCTTTATATATTTGATTTGGTATATTTGGTCGGTATTCCTAAAACTTGTGGATAGAGCTCTTATTTCTACCTTATAGATAAGGAAATGGAGATTGAGTGATTTAATGGATATTTCTAGGGATAAAAGTCCAGAGAATAAATAAAGTTTCTCTCCTCCAAACCATTCCCCTCCCTCAGCTCCAAGTCAGAGGAAAGAAACAGACGTTGAATTCACTATGCCATATAGCTATCTTTATTTTGATATACATAATTTTAGAGGGAATGTAAACAAATATACAAAAATAAGAACTATTCTTCATAAGACAGAAAGTACCAAAAGGGAAAACAAAAGAAAAACTATCATACAAGTAACACAAATTAAAACCACTTGATAATTATTTAAAATATTTTGTAATTAGTAAAATTAATACAACCATTGTAGTTTATTAAGCTTACAAAGATACTGAAATACTGTAAAATGAATTGCTGAAAAAGTTGAGGACAAGTGAAAAGCTGTTGGTAAAATTTATCAAGAACAAATGTTGAAATTCATTATCATTGTCTTTTTTTTTTCAGAGGACCAAAATAACATCACTATGATAGAATAGAGTTACAGTGTGCCCAACTGTGGCTGATCATACCAATATGAAACCAATATGAACTCAGAATGCTCTGCCACTGGTAGGACAAAAATAATCCATGTGAACATTGGGAGTAGTTTCTCTAATTTTGCATATCTCATGTTTTATCTGATAATTCTATTCTGCTTTGTTTGTAGAGTACAACATCTTCTCTGAGGAGGACATATCAACCTGGAGGTGATGTTCCAGTGTGTTCATATTATACAATTGATTCTTAGTTGTCAAGAGAGACCTTGAAAATAACCTTATATCACTTTGACCAATTTTATTATATATCCCAAGGATGTTATTGTAAGAAGACAAGACCTACAAATATGACAATATTCACAACAGCATCATCTTAGAAAAAAAATTAGAGTGCCAAGAAAAAAGTTTCTGATGGTTGCTTAATGATGGAAATATATCAGCATTTACTAATCTGCCTTAACAAATGCAAATATGAAAATTTCATAGAAAATGGAAAAATTATTAAAAGGACATTAAATAAAATGTAGATGAACTAACGCACAACAATTCCAGAATAATGGAGAGGCAACTGAATTTTGACCAAGAAGAGCAGAATATTGCCTCAGTTAAATAATGCACCTTTCCTACTATAAATAAAAGATAAGATTGTGAAAAAGTTTTAAAAGATTTTTTTATAGGTGATTTGTGAGTAGAATGTGTCAAATAAAAATTAAATGTCAATAACTGTTTGTTTCAAATGTAGCTGCTTCATAGTGTCTTCACACAAAATCATAAAGATAGCATATTAGAAATATGGGAAATGTCAGGTGCCTTAGAGTTTATCTGGTTTGCAAATGAGCAAAACAAATTCTACAAAACAAAAAGAGTTTGGTTATGGAATTCTCAAGGGGAAATTGATAAGTCCATTTTTCTGTTTATTGTAGACTTATGTGACTTAAGTAATTTTTGTAGTAATTATTTTAGTTTATTATTTTAGCTTGAGAAAAGAAATTAAACTTTAAAAAGCTAAATTTAAATAACATTTGCTCTTTGTAACTCACAACTACAGTAGATATGACATTGGAATGGGAGAAAATATTGTATAGCATTGATTATTTTACATGAGTAAATTTTCAAATGAAGTTAGGCAAGAAAAAAAAATTATAAATAGAAATTGACAAATAGAGTTCTAACAAAAGAAAGGCTCATTAAAATTTCTTATTTTCTTCATGACCTTACTTATTTCAATAATAATTTTCTTAATGCAGAAATGACATCCTTATTTCTTAGGCTATATATCATAGGATTAAACATTGGTGTTAAAATGGTATAGAAAAGAGAGAGAACTTTGTCAATTTCTTCTGAGTGACTAGCTTTTGGTCGCAAATACATAATGGCAATAGACCCATAGAATAAACTGACAACTATAAGATGGGAAAAGCAAGTAGAAAATGCTTTATATCTACTTGTGGCTGATGGAAGTTTCAGAATTACAGTAATGATTTTAGTGTAGGACCATAGTATCAGGAGAAAGGAAACCATGCCATATAGCACAGCCACAACATAGACAGAAACCTCAGTTGTGGATGTGTCCCCACAGGCTAATTTCAGTAATGGAGGAATATCACAGAAAACATGATTGAGTTTGTTTGAGCCACAGAAGGGTAAAGAAAAAATCTGATATGTCAAGCTTGTTTGAACTGGGATTCCACTAATCCAAGAGACCACCACCAGTTGGACACAAAATTTGTGATTCATAATGAGAGGATAATTCAATGGCTTACAAATGGCCACATAGCGATCATATGACATCACGGCCAGGAGGAGGCATTCTGTGCTACCAAGGACTAGAAAGAATCAAAGTTGTATAGCACAAGTCAAGAAAGAAATGTTTTTATTATGGGACCAAAAGTTTGTTAATAGCTTGGGGAGTATGACTGATGTATAGCAAATTTCCAAAAAGGAAAAGTTCCCAAGGAAAAAGTACATGGGTGTTTGGAGAGCTGGATCAGTCTTGGTTATTGCAATGATGAGACCATTCCCCATCAGGATATTCATGTACATGATTAAAAATATTGTAAAGAGAAATGCTTGGAATTTAGGAACAATAGAGAATCCTAGAAGTATAAATTCCATGATGATGGTATAATTTTCTCCTGCCATCTTCATGTGCATTTTATGTGTACTTTATATTTGTGGAAATAGTTGAATTTAAAAGTCACTTTTCAGGTCACTGTTTCCTCACCTATAAATAGAGGGATTTGGATTAAATAATCTCTATGTCCATTTAAGATCTAATATGATATATTATAGGTCCAAACATACCACCGATTAAACAAACATTATTTAAATATCTGCTATTCAACTTATAAGACTTATTATTTGAAAATTATTTGAAAGACATAGTTGATTCTACATTTAACTCTAGCCAAAAATCCCTCCATATAAAATATTCATAATTCAATTTTTTTAGAGTGCTACTGCTATTGTTCTCTTTTCATGTTCAGCCATTTTGTATCCTTTGTGACCCCATGTGTTATTTTCTTTGCAGAGATATGGGAGTGGGATATTTGGGACATTTGGTTTTGAAGATGGAATAGGGAATATTTACTTAATAAAAACAGAAAAAAAATCTTCATTCTGACACATATATACACAGGCTTTCTGTAGTCATACAGAATCATAGAAATGGAGTTAGATGTGGAAATGAACTTGGTTTCACAAGATACAGATACATATAAGAAAGTGAGTCTCACAACAATTATGTAAGTCCTGATCTTCTGATTCCAAGTGTACCTTTTTTGTGGGATATACCATTTAAGTTCTTGTTTGACTACAAGTACAAGAAAGTATAGAAAACACATATTTTATGCAAACCAACTTGAAGGAAAAAAAAAATTAATAAATTTATTTAATTCCCTCAAGCATGACTGGCCATGTTCATTGCACTTATGTGTGTTTTTCAATTTTTGTTAGACTGCTCTCCCAGTCAGTTTTACAAATGATCAATTCAATTTTACTTAAGCTTTTTTTTCCAAGAAAACAAGTAAGCAAGTTACTTTCTTCTCTGAAATATTCAAAAATTCCAAAAATCCCTGAGAGATCTACTGTTGGAAATTTAAGTGTATTCATTGTTTTCACATTTTGGGATTTATGTTACCTCATTCCTAGTCTTTAGCATTTATTTCCTAACATATTAGTAGGATCATAAGATCATAGAGTGTTTTGAAGTGACTTGGGATTCCAACAAGTCTATCTCTTAATTTAAGTAAAACTTAATGAGTTTAAATAATTTGCCAAAAGGCATACAGGCAGTGTCAGAGAATCTATGTTCTCTTTCTCCACGGTTATACTTTTCTGTTGTACAATTTTGGCTATTACAATACTAGTTTAATATATTTTTTTAATTTTACATCTGACAGGTAGATCATATTTGTTTATTATAATAAGTAACACTTATCAGAACCAGGAAAGCTTCATATTCTAACATATATTAACCTAACTGGGAAAAGTTTAATTCTAAAATGTAATATTTATTTTAAATTACTGAATTTTTCTTTTATCTGGTAGGGAGAGCTAACATGTATGCATTGAGTCATCAATAGTATCTTGGTGTATGTTTTCAAATTATTTTCTCAAATGTGATAGCTTTTATGAGTGCCTCATCAAAGAATGAGAAATCCAATGAAATGAGATTTCACAATGAGTAAAGTAGAAAGAAACTAGAACCAAATTATTGATCAGAGAAGGTTATTCAGATATATTATTTTGATTTCAGTCTGAAAGGCATGGAAGTACTTGGAAGAGAAGAAGTTCATGATAGGCAGATGATGCAGTGTATAGAAATAACAGCCCTGAGTTTCAGGAGCACTCAAGTTTAAATGTGAGCGCAATTACTTGATGTTTACTTAGTTGTGTAACTTGAACAAGTCACTCAACCCTGACTGATCTACCAAAACAAATAAACAAAAAAATCTAATAAATTAAAAAAAAAAAAGGAAATTAAGCAAAAGCTAGGATCCTTAATCACAGTAGGAGAAATAAAACAACACTATCAATAACAATAAAATTGTATCTACTTAAATTTTCAATGTCTTTGTGATTCTCTCTCTCTGACTGATTTCATAAAATGTTATATTACATTCCATTACTGAGGCTAGTTCAAATTTGTTATTTTTTCTCTAATTCATACTAATGCATTTGCTACAATCATATGTGCTGGCAGAGATAATAAGAATATTATGGAGTACAGGTTCTCTGGTAGGAATCATCAAACCTGAGAGATCTGTCAAGTTTATGGTCTATATCAAACAAGCTGTATAACCAAAGACTCCTTCTAACCTTTCACTTCAATTTTATATACAAACTGGTTGTGTCTAGGTAAAGATTCAATGACAATGTAGTCTTTTCATATGAGCTTCCTTTTATTCACTTTATCATGCTATCAATATAAAAAAAGGTTTTCAATTTTCACTTTTCCCCTTCCTTTGTTTAAACAATATATAATTTCTTACACTATTAGGGCTTTTATTCCCATTCAAAATAGATAGATTTTCTCATTCTTCAGGATCAGATTACCTAGTTTCCAAATTAATTTTTATCTCACTTTTGCCTGGCTCTTTATTTTATAAAAATTTTATTGTGTCAAAGGATCTAAAATATGTATTTACTATTTCTACCTTTTTTGTATTTGATTTTAGGGTTTCATACTCTAATATATATTACTTGGTTGTACCCTTGTACCACTCAAGAAAAGTATACTGTTTCTATTTTAGAATTAATTTTCATGATCTGTCATACCTAAATTTTGTAAAACAACAATATTTGCTTCCTTAAATTAAAACATCTCTGAGGTGCCACTTCACTCTCTCTCAGATTGGCTACATGATGGAAAAGATAAATAATGTTGAGGATGTGGGAAAAACTAGGACAATAAATGAATTACAGAAGTTGTGAAATGATGGAAACATTCTGAGAGTAATCTGAAATTATACCTAAAAAGGCTTTTGTGCTAATTTTCATCCAGCACTTTTATGCCAAAGAAATCATAAAGGAGGAAAGACTACTTCATGTGCAAAAAAATACAAAAAAACTTTTTTTTTTTTTTTTTTCTGTAATTGGAAAATGAGTAGATGCCCATCAATTGGGGAAAGAATAGCTAAGTAATAGTACATGAAGATAATGGAATATTATTGTTCTATAAAGAAATGATTTACAAGCTGATTTTAGAAAGGCCTGGAGAGGTTTATATGATGTGATGATGAGCAAAACAAGAAGAACCAAGAATACATTGTACACAATAATAGCCAGAATGTGTGATTATCAACTATGACAGACTTGGTAGTTCTCAGTGATTCAGTGATCCAGAGCAATCCCAATAGACTTAGGAAAGAAAATTCCATCCTCATTGAGTAAAAGAACTAAAGAGACTGAATATACATCAACAAATGGTATGCACCCATCCTTTTTCTGTTTTTGTTTTCAGTCCCCTGTTTTTCACTTCTTTTCTGATTTTTTCTCTCAACCTGATGCATAAAGCAATGTATATTAAAACTGCATATATTGTAAAAATAAGATTGTCCTTTAAACGAAAACATTCTTGATCAAGTAGTGCTGGAATTTGTTTCATTTACACAAATACAGAGGATTCATACAAGAGTAATTAGAAAAAAAATTATTATTTTTCACCAGTGCTTTATATTTGAAAGTATATCACATATGTATCTTCATTTGCCTTACATCAAAATCGATAAAAAAGGTGCTGGACGAGATAAGGGTCTAGCCCAAACAGATAAATAAAGAAATATGTAGATATATAAAACTTCTCCTAAGAATTGCCATGACTACATCCCATAAATTTTGGTGTGTCATATCATTATTTTCATTTTCTTGTATGAAAATTTCCACTGTGTAAATGATTTGTTGTTTTACCACCTATCTGTTTTTATCAGATTTCTTTATTTTCTAATTAATTTTAGCTCTTTTTTATCTGGCTCTTTATTATATGTAATTTTTCTTGCATCATGAGTTGAAAAATGATTCATTCAATATTTCTGCCTTTCTGCATTTGATTTTGAGGGGTTTATGCTCTAATACATGGTAAATTTTTGTGTTGGTTTGCTATACTCTTTTTTACCACCATTCAATTTTTTTCAAACTCTAATCATATCTAATTTTTCTAAAATTCTATTTTTCTCCTTAAATTAAAAAAAACTATGAGATATAAACTAACTTCTCTCAGATTAACTAATAAAACAGAAAAAAGATAATAATAAAGGTTGGAGGAAAAGAGGGAAAACTGAGACACTAATGCATTGTTGTTGCAGTTCTGAAATATTCTAACCATTCAGAAGAGCAATCTGACCTATGCTCAGAAGGTTATAAAACTGCATAACTTTTGGATCCAGCAGTGTCTTTATTCCAAGGGAAACATAAAGAAGAGAAAAGAATCCACATGTGCATAAATGTTTGTAGCAGATTTCTTTTTAGTAATTGGAAAATGTGTAGATGCTCCACAATTAGGTGATGAATGGATGAATAATTAATAGCAGCTGAAGAAAGTGGAATATTATAGATCATTACAAAAGCATGTCAGACCAGAAGATAGTCTTGTTCAAGTAGTGCTAAAATTTATTTCATTTACACAAATACAGAAGATTCATACTATGGTAATTAGAAAAATGTATTATCTTTCACTAGTGCTTTATAGTTGAAAGTATATTATAGATGTATTCTCATTTGCTCTTCATCACAACCAAGGAAAAAGGTGTTGGAAAAATATGGTTTTATCCAAGATCACACAGAAAAGTTAGTATCTGTGTTAACAACTGAACTCAGATTCTCTATAAAATGAAAATATTTGGTCTGAGGTTTGTTAAATTGTATATTCATTCATACATTCTTTTTTGAGGCAAAGTTCCCTCATCATCAAATGAAAATAATAATAATAAAACCGTTCTTATCTCCCTAGGAGAAGGATTGTTCTTTGAAATCAATAATAATTGTGAAGTGCTAGAATAATTTTAAAGAATGTTATGTCATCAATTATTATCTTCAGTGCCTTGCACATAGTGATATACAATAAAAATTGTATATATTTACATACATAAAAATAAATATGTTTGTACATAATAAATGTGTTTCAAATGAAATTGAATTACTTCCTCAGATATTGTGAGGTTTAGGATTCATAATCAGTTGAGAACATTAGCTTTCACCAACATCATTTTCACTTCAGTGAAATCTTGATGAGCATATTTCATTACCAACATAAAAAAGTCTTTATGAACTGAGATTTCCATTCAGACATTAATTTAATTAGAGAAAATACTATATAATTTAAAGTGAAAAGATATTTCCCATTGAATCCTGACATCATATGAATCATTGCATCATTCAGAGAGAAGAAGTAAAACAGTGTTTTCCCTTTTGGTGTAATTGTTCAATAAATTAGTCACATGTTCTCACAAAACACAAAAGATGGAGCAGAGACTTCTTATTTTAGATCCCAAATGGCACTAAATAAAAATCACTTCTCTCTGCTAGGATCAAGTGAAGAACACAGTGTCTTTCTTTTCTCAGGTAAGTTTAAAAATTCTTAAGAGATGCTATAGTAGAATTGTGATATGAGAGGACACTGACAAAAAGGCAAACACAAATGTGAGCTCTAAAGATTTGTAAATAATGTTTTCTGCCTGAGATAAACAGATGTCAAAGAATAGAGATTGTGTTTCCACCTAAAGAACCAAAATTTGAGTCCTCTGAATGAGAAAGGAATATAATTTCTTAGTACATCTTTAACAGAGTCTCAAGAAAGCCTTCTCTGTGTTAAATATTTTTATTGGTTTCATATATAGACTCTAACTTCTTCCAAAAAAATTTGAGTAACACATTGTAGTTTCATATTATTCACATAAAACATCAGAGCACATTGCTTCTCTCTTATATACATCTCTAATTTCTTCCCTAATAATCATATATGCACGCACACACACAGATACACATACACACACACTCTCTCTCTCTTTATTGTTCTTGTAAGACTTTAGATTTATTTATGACAGCCAAACACTATATATGTTTGAATGACCATCAGGTTATATGTTTGTGTACATAAATACATGCATACACACATTTAAATATAGGCATATCTATGTATATAATTGCACTAGCCTTTGTAGATTTGATCAAGGTTTGTCATATCATGAAAATCTGTGCTGTTTTATTGCTGCTTTGCTCTACCCACCACATCCAAATAACCCATCAATAATTGATGATTATTATGAGGATCATAAATATTATTATTTTTAAAATATTAACTATTTTGTTGGTTTTATATATACATACTATGTCCTTCCAAAAGATTTTGAGAACCATATTACAATTACATTTTGTTTACAAAAAAAAATAGAACAGATTTTTTGTCTCCTATATGTACCTGTTTTATGTAAACCACTCACATCACTAATTTTGGCCCTAAAAATCACACACAGCCACACATTAATTAGTCTTGTAAGATTTTAGATTTAATTGTGAGACAACCATGCCCTATATCTGTATGAATGTTTATCAACATCTATGTTTGTGTACATACATACACATATTTATACATATACATGTATGTATATCTAAAATCACTAGTGTTTGTAAGTTTGATCAAGGTAACAAAGCTAATAACATTAATAAATTTGTGCTTTTTTATTGGTATTCTCCTTTATCAACCACCTCCAAATAATCCATCACTAAATACTATCAGAGGACTCAATGACCACCTCTTCTTCCATTGTTTTGGTTATATTTTTTTTCTCATCTATTTCATAGGTTTCTTTTTATCTTATTGTTAAAGGTCCACTCATGTGTACCCTCTTATATTCCCACTTATAAAAACTGTGTCACATTAGAATTGTAACAACAAACTATGAAGAATTAACAAAAAAAAGATGGAAAGTCAGTCATGAATTGTTAGAGAAACCAAAAGGTGAGATATTTTCTTCTAGGGTTATACAAAAACTTTAAGGAAACAAGAATAAAACATGAACAAATTGATATCATAGCTTGGAAATGAGCGCCACTAAATTTGATCATTGGCTTGTGTATCATTATAGAAAGAATTTTCAGTGAGGAAATGCCTCTTACTACTTCTCATTAGATTCTCTTTTGCAACTTGTTATCTTACAGAGATGTTTGGATTTTCTGAGTGGCTAAGTGATATATTCAGGCTGATATAGCTAATATATATCAAAGGTAGGATATGATCCCAAATTTATTTATCTCTGAGACCAGTGCCATATCCATTAAAAATCAAGATTTTTTTTTTTTGTGACACAGGGGATGGGTATTTAAAAATATTTGATATATTAAGTGGATAATAGCAGATAACTCACAAAGTTTAACATGAATTCTTTCTTTTTAACCTCAACACAAAACTGTATACAAGATTCTATATTAGTAGTATCCCATTTTTTACAATTGAGCAAACTGAGATTCAGAAGGCTCCCTTTAATTGTTCATATACACGGATCCAATGTGTGGCAGAAGGAGAATTTCCTGACTGAAAACAATCTGGTACTCATCACAAAATATGATCCCTCACTGATAACATAGCCAGCATTGAAGAAATCTTTATGAAATTCAATGACAATTAATGAAAAATGATTCAGAACTTGCCCCAAACTGAATCGGAATAAACTCTTTTAATATTGACAATAAACTGTTTTGGAAGAATCTCCATGTATATAATCTCTGCAGATCATCTGCTCCTCTTACCTCCTTTATTATTTTGGACACCAGTATCTTCCTTGGTTTCCCAAGGTATCATCCTCAACATGTCACTCTCTCTCAGACTCCCATGTTCATTCACTTGTAAAGTCCTTGAGTATTACTTTGCTGTTCATATACTCCTATATGTTCATTTCTCTTCTCTGAAACTGCCATCACTGTGGTCCAAATCCTCAGCACCTTTGCCTAAATTCTGGCAATTTGTTTCCTCCTTATTCTCTTTGCTACAAGAAACTAGGGAATTTGGTTCATTTTTCAATAGAATGTCAGATTGTTCTTCCTAAAGAGAATTCCTGATCATGTCACTTTCCACAACCACAGTCAACACTATTTTTGCGTTGCTCTATTACCTCAAGATTAAATATAAATGATCTTCTGGCCTTTAAAGCCCTTTTTCTAGTTTCATTCAAGCCTATCTTTTGGGACTTCTATACTTACTTCCATTGATTTGCTCAAAGGCATCTTTTGGTGGTACAGGAACATAAGGTGGACTTTGGAATGATAAAATGAGTCTTAACTACAGACATAGGGGGCCTTTAAACTTCTTTGTCATTTCTACTTAATTTCTGCTTTCTGTCCCATTTTACTGTGGATAAAATCACATCTTTTAGGATGATTTGAGTTAAAATTAGTTATTTACACTTAAACATTATAAAAAAAGCTTACTAGTCATGTTTCTTACTGTATGATTCGAAGAGACTGGCCCCATGTTCTTCCTCAAACATGACACTTCATCTCCTTACTCTGGACATTTTCACTGGCCTCTTCCAATGCCTGGAATACCTTACTCCTTCATTTCGATCTTTCTGACTTGTCGTTTTCTTTCAAATCTCTTGATAAGTCTATTACTTACCTTTCAAATTCTCCTTCTTATGTACTCTTCCTTCTTCTTACGACCCCTAATTGACACAAAACACATACACACATACATATAGATAGAGGAGCATGTACATACATGAATTTATGATATATACATGTAATATAAATATTATATTTTTATATATTCAGATATGTGTCATATAGTATTATATCATCATCAATGATAGTATGTAACTTAACATCAGTTAAATACTTAGTTAAATACTTTTAAAAATGTCTTCTTCAGTATCCAATTCATGTTACAAATGGAATGATATTTTAAATGTTTAAAGAAATATTAAACTAGGGAAATTTCAACTTGGCTTTCTGTTCTTTGAGAATGTTCTTCTGAGAATATTATCTGTGTATGTAAAATTAGACATATTTATTTGACATTAACTAGCTAATGGACAGAAGTTTGTTTTATCCATCTTGGTAGGATGAGAAGTATTCTAAAAGTCCTACGTCCATCAGCTTCTTTGCAAAAGAGTTAAATCTTTCTATTTGTCTGGATTCTTTTCAAAATAACAGAAAAGAAAACAAAGTAGGATGATGGAGTAATTACTCCAACCCAAGTGAATTCATCTTCTTGGAATCACCAGTGATCCAGGAGTTAAAGTTATGTTTTTTGTCCTCTGCCTTTATCATTTATTTGGTCATTGTTTCAGGAAATCTTGGGATGACTATCTTAATCAGAATAGACACCTAACTGCAATGTTCATGCATTTTCCTTGTCATATGTCCTTCCGTAACCTCTGCTACCCTCTTGCCATTGGCCTCAAGAGATGCTGGTGGATTTTGCCAAGAGAAATCTATTTCCTTCATTTGGTTGTGCTCTGCAACTGTTCTTTCTATTCTTTCTTGGAGATTCTGATTGTTTGCTATTAGCAGATGGCTTTGATCACATACATGGCCATAAGCAATCCTCTGCTTTGTTAGTAAATATGTCTAGTCATGTTTGCTATTCATTAATTGCTGAAGTTCATATTGGGGGGTTTATAGATGTTTTAATTATATCATCTTAATGTTCATACCTGAATTCTTTTGCAGGTCTGTTAAGACACGCATTTCTTCTGTATATCCTCCTCTTTTATCACTCTCTTGTTCTTGATACCTATATCAATGAGCTGATGTTTCATCATTTTTGGCTTCATTGAATGGTCACCATTTGGTGGAATTCTATCTCATACTTGTTATATATTTTTTGCCTGTAAGTAAGATCTACCTAACTGAAGGCAGAAGTAAAGTTTTTCTACCTGTAAGTTTCCTACTTAACTGTTTTACTTATTTTCAGGGTACTGTCCTTTTTATGTACTTCAGACCAAATTCTACCCGTTCACTAGACCAAGACAAAATGACCTCCTTGTTTTATACCCTTGTCGTTCCCATGTTAAACCCCTTGATCTACAGTTTAAGAAACAAAGATGTGAAGGAGCCTCTGGGAAAGCTGAGAAACAAACTAAGTTTTTAACTTCAACATCTAATTTTGGCATGGAGACCATGAAGAGAGTCTAAGAATATAAAAGGGCAATGAAATCATCTACAGTATACTGAAGTACTTAGGGTACTGTTAAGTTATTTTTTTATTAGTAATATACATAATAATCACAGAATTTTAGAGAGAGACAATGACCTGAATTTAAGTTATCTAAATTCTGAATTTTCTTACAAATAATTATTTGAGTTGCCTGATACATGTAAAAAAGTATATAAGCAAAAAGAACTAAAATTTATGAGAGGATTAATCTTTCTGTGACAGATCTCTTTATAATGGGCAACCAATCATGAGAAAATATTTTTCTTTAGCCCATTCTTATGTAATGAGAGTATACCATGGAAGTCATCATCATGGGAATAGAATGCTGGATGATAAATAAGATGATTGAATCAAATATCAATACTGGTAATGTAATATAAATAACAAAAAACTATTTAATCTCTCTAAGTCTCGATTTCCTTGCTATAATATCACCTACAATCATGCTTGTATTGTTCATGTTATAGAGATATGGTTTTGATCAGACCTTGATTTCCTTTATTCAAGAAGATAATTAAGAAATTAGAACCTTTAAGCAATTTAGATGAGATGTTCCAACTTACCTAGGTAACACTGTCATTTATGTTTCAAAGATGGAATTTTACTCATAACCAGAAAGCAAGTATCTAAGCAATCAATTTCTTGTGATGCCCAAATTTCACAAATGTTTTTACTTGCCTATATTAAAAATACTAACTGATCCTCATTTGTAAAGTGCATATTAGAGGAAAATGGGACCTTCTATGATATATTGTCTTTAATTATGTAAAACTGGAATTTCTTTTAAATAATTTATCTTATAATTTCTAATTATCTGAAATACCCTACTTTCAGTTTCTAAATCAAATACATATGGATAATATAGATTTTATGTAGCATTTTGTTCCTCTTATCATTTCTATTATAATATAGTTATTAATTCTTACATTTTCCTGTTACTCTATTTGATTGGAAGAATATTTAAATTGAAAAAATTAAAACAAGATTTTCACTGAGATTAAGAATTACTAATACTAGATTGACTGAATTAAACATTATCCATGTTTGTACACCCCAGTTTAAATATGAGAGAGGTAAAGAGAAAAGAGAGGAGGAGAGAGCCAAAGATGGAGAGACAGAGAAAGAAACAATGAAAGACAGAGTGAGACAAAATGTGAGGGAATACTTTTTTTAATTAAAGTTTTACAAAGCATATGCATGGGTAATTTTTCCAATATTGATTAATGTAATACTTCATGGAAGACATGAACCTTGTTCTGAAGTAAAAAGAAGTAGAGATTTGAGTGGGTACAAGTTTTGTTTCAGTGGATATTTTAGAAAATGTACCATCTTGCTTTATTAGAAGAGTTTGGAAACTATGGATGGAATATTATACTGTCAGTACTAATAATTATATTATTGTTGCTGTGGGAAATCACTTTTATTGTTGTTATTTTCACTTGTTTACATGCATTCATACCTGGAATTAATCTCTGAGGATACTAGAAAGGAGAGTTTTATCTGGAATTAAAAGTAATAACAATATAAAATATCAATTTTGAGTTAAAATCAAATAATGTATGGAAAAATATTATATAGGCAGTGTGAAGTAGGAAGGGGATTAGAGGGGAAGGGAATACCATTGAGGTTGATATGGAAAATCAAAAATGACTTTAATTCTATAGATATGTTAGCATTAACTGTGGGGTATATTTGGTATAATAATACTACAGGCTTGACTACAGATGCTTCTTTAAGTATGAATGAAGATTGGAGATATATTTAAGTAGGTTTATAAAAGGATACCAAACTATAGTGAGATAATATTTTAGCAAGAGAATCTGCAGGATCAACTATTCCAACCTTCTTCTTTTATAGATAAGGAAACAAAAGCCAAAAACAGCCAAAGGACTTACTTAGGTTTGTGAAGACAGCAAGAGGCAGAGTCAGATGCCAATTGCCCTGGGAAACCTCTATTGCCCCAAGCTGAGCCCCACAATGTGCAGATTAGAGGCTAACATGGGCTGCGCCCTCCTGCTGTGCAGGTTTGCAACTGCCC
This sequence comes from Sarcophilus harrisii, assembly GCF_902635505.1. NCBI lineage: Eukaryota > Metazoa > Chordata > Mammalia > Dasyuromorphia > Dasyuridae > Sarcophilus > Sarcophilus harrisii. The sequence continues at coordinate 252,283,733 of NC_045431.1, forward strand.
CAAGGAAAAGCCCCATACTGCAGATTGGGGATGTGAGCTTGTGCTGCGATCTGTACTCTTGCTTCCCGTTTGGGGCTCTGCTTGGAGCCTTAGTTCTCTCCCTGCTTGTGCTGATCTCCTCCCAACCCTGAGGACAAATTTTTTTTTTGGAGAGACTGCAAATTTTCTTCTGCTGGTGAGTTGTTATACTTCTAATCTTTATTAATTGTAGCAGTAAAGACTATTTTTGATGCTCGATATAATATTGATAAAGAGGGTAAGAGTAGAGCTTAGAAAGTCATGTGTGCCTTCTCCACCATCTTGGCTCCGCCCCAGGACTTTCTCTTTGAAGAAATAACTTTGTAATTGTTTGCTAAAAAATTAAATAGTAAAAGAGATTTTAAGTTTTGCCCAGAGGTATATTTTTGCTCATTGTGGTTGCTCAGATAAATGTGGGAAAGTTAGATTCTCCATTTTGTCAGATAGGTGATATGGAAATTTTGATCTCTTTGACCAAGATTTGGATGACCCATGTCCTGAGTTCCAAGACCCTCAATGTAATATACCTTGCCTCTCATTGCAATAGTCATGTTTTTCATTAATTGTTAACCACTCATAATTGATAGCTACCCTCAAGAATACCTGTTCTTGGAATAATATGTAAACTATGAATCTATTTCTGAGAGGTTTTTAGTCTAAGACAGATGATCAAGTGACCATGCTTTTATTAATAAATGTATTGACCTTATAAATGCAATTATTAAATTACTCAGAAAGTATAATTTTCAGAAATTCTAATAGTCATAAAAATTATTAGTTCCACTTGTTAAGCTAATAATATTTAGGCATAAAATGAGACGAGGTTGAAGTTTCATTAGTTCATTCAGTTATTAAGTAAATGATTACTTTTACAAGTTACATGAAAGATAAAAATAGTAATATCAGTTCTATGACATTGTTGCTATTATTGAGTATTTTAGGTATCTGCAACTATTCACAACTCCATTTTGTGTTTTCTTGGCAAAGAAACTGGAGCTGATTTTTCATTTATTTTGCTCCTCTTTGTATGGGTGAAAAACTGAAGCAAGCAGGGTTAAGGGACTTGTCTAGTCTAACACTGCTAGTTAGTGAATGAGGCCAGATTTGAATTCAAGAAGGTGAGTCCTCCTGACTTTAAGCCTAGCATCCCATCTACTGTGCCACCCAATTGGTCAGGTTTGTATAGAACTCATTTTAAAAAATCACTTCAAAATAAAACTATTCAACTGAAACTATGTCAATGTCTGAATTGTTAAGTAGATGACTCAAATAGCTATATCATGGCTTGTTATTTTGTTATTTCTTCAAGGAAAACAAATCCTTTGAAAATAGATATTTGTCTCTGAATTTGCCATATTCTAGTTTCTTTTGAAAGAATCATTTCATTCATTTAGCACTATAAATGCAATAAATTGTACTTTATTGAAAGATAGGATACCTGAAATTCAAGTCTGGCCTCCAACACATGTTAAACTTGTGACTTTGGGCAGACATTAGGTCATTGTCACTTAGGAATTCTTTAAAACTAGAAAGTGCTTGACTGCAATAGTAATTCAATAGGAACAATTTATATCCATTAAATCTCTAGTGTATTAAAACTAAATGTAATCATTGTTATTAGTAAAATGAAAGATTACAGATTTCACACATATAGAGAAAATTTTTATAAATTTAATCTGGTATAAAGGAAATTATAAAGACAGAAATAAATGTTCATTACTATAAATTTAGCAGAGAAACTGTTTAGTTGTAATTAACATTTAAATAAATATTGAGAAAATATTTTTCTAATAATTGAAAAATAATTAAATATAAACTACATATCTATTACTTTAAAATTAGGCAAAACCTTTATATATTTGATTTGGTATATTTGGTCGGTATTCCTAAAACTTGTGGATAGAGCTCTTATTTCTACCTTATAGATAAGGAAATGGAGACTGAGTGATTTAATGATATTTCTAGGGATAAAAGTCCAGAGAATAAATAAAGTTTCTCTCCTCCAAACCATTCCCCTCCCTCAGCTCCAAGTCAGAGGAAAGAAACAGACGTTGAATTCACTATGCCATATAGCTATCTTTATTTTGATATACATAATTTTAGAGGGAATGTAAACAAATATACAAAAATAAGAACTATTCTTCATAAGACAGAAAGTACCAAAAGGGAAAACAAAAGAAAAACTATCATACAAGTAACACAAATTAAAACCACTTGATAATTATTTAAAATATTTTGTAATTAGTAAAATTAATACAACCATTGTAGTTTATTAAGTTTACAAAGATACTGAAATACTGTAAAATGAATTGCTGAAAAAGTTGAGGACAAGTGAAAAGCTGTTGGTAAAATTTATTGAGAACAAATGTTGAAATTCATTATCATTGTCTTTTTTTTTTTCAGAGGACCAAAATAACATCACTATGATAGAATAGAGTTACAGTGTGCCCAACTGTGGCTGATCATACCAATATGAAACCAACATGAACTCAGAATGCTCTGCCACTGGTAGAACAAAAATAATCCATGTGAACATTTGGAGTAGTTTCTCTAATTTTGCATATCTCATGTTTTGTCTGATAATTCTATTCTGCTTTGTTTGTAGAACACAACATCTTCTCTGAGGAGGGCATATCAACCTGGAGGTGCTGTTCCAGTGTGTTCCATATTATACAATTGATTCTTAAGTTGTCAAGAGAGACCTTGAAAATAACCTTATATCACTTTTTTGACCACCTTATTATATATCCCAAGGATGTTATTGTAAGAAGACAAGACCTACAAATATGACAATATTCACAACAGCATCATCTTAGAAAAAAAATTAGAGTGCCAAGAAAAAAGTTTCTGATGGTTGCTTAATGATGGAAATATATCAGCATTTACTAATCTGCCTTAACAAATGCAAATAGGAAAATTTCATAGAAAATGGAAAAAATTATTAAAAGGACAATAAATAAAATGTAGATGAACTAATGCACAACAATTCCAGAATAATGGAGAGGCAACTGAATTTTGACCAAGAAGAGCAGAATATTGCCTCAGTTAAATAATGCATCTTTCCTACTATAAATAAAAGATAAGATTGTGAAAAAGTTTTAAAAGATTTTTTTCTTTTTTTATAGGTGATTTGTGAGTAGAATGTGTCAAATAAAAATTAAATGTCAATAACTGTTTGTTTCAAATGTAGCCAAGCCCATAGTGTCTTCACACAAAATCATAAAGATAGCATATTAGAAATATGGGAAATGTCAGGTGCCTTAGAGTTTATCTGGTTTGCAAATGAGCAAAATAAATTCTACAAAACGAAAAGAGTTTGGTTATGGAATTCTCAAGGGGAAATTGATAAGTCCATTTTTCTGTTTATTGTAGACTTATGTGACTTAAGTAATTTTTGTAGTAATTATTTTAGTTTATTATTTTAGCTTGAGAAAAGAAATTAAACTTTAAAAAGCTAAATTTAAATAACATTTGCTCTTTGTAACTCACAACTACAGTAGATATGACATTGGAATGGGAGAAAATATTGTATAGCATTGATTATTTTAGATGAGTAAATTTTCAAATGAAGTTAGGCAAGAAAAACAAAAAAAAATTATAAATAGAAATTGACAAATAGAGTTGTAACAAAAGAAAGGCTCATTAAAATTTCTTATTTTCTTCATGACCTTACTTATTTCAATAACAATTTTCTTAATGCAGAAATGACATCCTTATTTCTTAGGCTATATATCATAGGATTAAACATTGGTGTTAAAATGGTATAGAAAAGAGAGAGAACTTTGTCAATTTCTTCTGAGTGACTAGCTTTTGGTCGCAAATACATACTTGGCAATAGATCCAGAATAAACTGACAACTATAAGATGGAAAAGCAAGTAGAAAATAAGCTTATATCTACTTGTGCTGATGAAGTTTCCAGAATTACAGTAATGATTTTAGTGGGACCATAGCATTAGAGAAAGGAAACTACACATATATAGCACAGCCACAACATAGACAGAAACCTCAGTTGTGGATGTCCCACAGGCTAATTTCTAGTAATGGAGGAAATATCACAGAAAACATGATTGAGTTTGTTTGAGCCACAGAAGGGTAAAGAAAAATCCGATATGTCAAGCTTGTTTGAACTGGGATTCCAATTAATCCAAGAGACTACCAATTAGTTGGACACAAAAATTTGTGATTCATAATGAGAGGATAATCTAATGGCTTACAATGGTCACATAGAAGGATCATATGACATCACGGCCAGGAGGAGGCATTCTGTGCTACTAAGGACTAGAAAGAAGCAGTTACAGCACAAGTCAAGAAAGAAATGTTTTATTATGAATTCAAAAGTTTGTTAATAGCTTGGGAGTATGACTGATGTAGAAAATTTCAAAAAGGAAAGTTCAAGGAAAAGTACATGGGTGTTTGGAGAGCTGGATCAGTCTTGGTTATTGCAATGATGAGACCATTCCCCATCAGGATATTCATGTACATGATTAAAAAATATTGTAAAGAGAAATGCTTGGAATTTAGGAACAATAGAGAATCCTAGAAGTATAAATTCCATGATGATGGTAATTTTCTCCTGCCATCTTCATGTGCATTTTATGTGTACTTTATATTTGTGGAAATAGTTGAATTTAAAAGTCACTTTTCAGGTCACTGTTTCCTCACCTATAAATAGAGGGATTTGCATTAAATAATCTCTATGTCCATTTAAGATCTAATATGATATATTATAGGTCCAAACATACCACCGATTAAACAAACATTATTTAAATATCTGCTATTCAACTTATAAGACTTATTATTTGAAAATTATTTGAAAGACATAGTTGATTCTACATTTAACTCTAGCCAAAAATCCCTCCATATAAAATATTCATAATTCAATTTTTTTAGAGTGCTACTGCTATTGTTCTCTTTTCATGTTCAGCCATTTTGTATCCTTTGTGACCCCATGTGTTATTTTCTTTGCAGAGATATGGGAGTGGGATATTTGGGACATTTGGTTTTGAAGATGGAATAGGGAATATTTACTTAATAAAAACAGAAAAAAAATCTTCATTCTGACACATATATACACAGGCTTTCTGTAGTCATACAGAATCATAGAAATGGAGTTAGATGTGGAAATGAACTTGGTTTCACAAGATACAGATACATATAAGAAAGTGAGTCTCACAACAATTATGTAAGTCCTGATCTTCTGATTCCAAGTGTACCTTTTTTGTGGGATATACCATTTAAGTTCTTGTTTGACTACAAGTACAAGAAAGTATAGAAAACACATATTTTATGCAATCCAACTTGAAGGAAGAAAAAAAAATTAATAAATTTATTTAATTCCCTCAAGCATGACTGGCCATGTTCATTGCACTTATGTGTGTTTTTCAATTTTTGTTAGACTGCTCTCCCAGTCAGTTTTACAAATGATCAATTCAATTTTACTTAAGCTTTTTTTTCCAAGAAAACAAGTAAGCAAGTTACTTTCTTCTCTGAAATATTCAAAAATTCCAAAAATCCCTGAGAGATCTACTGTTTGGAAATTTAAGTGTATTCATTGTTTTTCACATTTTGGGATTTATGTTACCTCATTCCTAGTCTTTAGCATTTATTTCCTAACATATTAGTAGGATCATAAGATCATAGAGTGCTCTTGGAAGGGACTAGATTCCAACAAGTCCATTCCCTTAATTTAAGTAAAACTTAATGAGTTTAAATAATTTGCCAAAAGGCATACAGGCAGTGTCAGAGAATCTATGTTCTCTTACTCCACGGTTAATATACTTTTCTGTTGTACAATTTTGGCTATTACAATACTAGTTTAATATATTTTTTTAATTTTACATCTGACAGGTAGATCATATTTGTTTATTATAATAAAGTAAACACTTATCAGAACCAGGAAAGCTTCATATTCTAACATATTAACCTAACTGGGAAAAGTTTGCATTCTAAAATGTAATATTTATTTTAAATTACTGAATTTTTTTCTTTTAATATCTGCAGGGAGAGCTAACATATGTATGCATTGAGTCATCAATAGCATCTTATGTATGTTTTCAAATTATTTTCCTCAAATGTGATAGCTTTATGAGTGCCTCACTGCAAGAATGAGAAATCCAATGAAATGAGATTTCAATAATGAGTAAAGTAGAAAGAAACTAGAACTAAATTATTGATCAGAGAAGGTTGGTTCAGATATATTATTTTGATTTCAGTCTGAAAGGCATGAAGTACTTGGAAGAGAAGAAGTCTAAGGATAGGCAGATGATGCAGTGTATAGAACAACAGCCCTGGCTTCAGGAGCACTCAAGTTTAAATGTGAGCGCAAATACTTGATGTTTACTAGCTGTGTAATCCTGAACAAGTCACTCAACCCTGACTGATTCACCAAAAAAAACAAACAAACAAAAAATCTAATAAAATTAAAAAAAAAAAAGGAAATTCACAAAAGCTAGGATTTTTAATCACAAAGGAAAGGAGAAATGAAAAACAAACACCAACAATAACAATAAAAATTGTATCTACTTAAAATTTTCAATGTCTTTTGTGATTCTCTCTTCACCCTGACTGATTTCATAAAATGTTATATTACATTCCTATTACTGAGGCTAGTTCAAATTTGTTATTTTTTCTCTAATTCATACTAATGCATTTGCCACAATCATATGTGTGCTGGCAGAGATAATGAAGAATATTATGGGAGTACAGGTTCTCTGGTAGGAATCATCAAACCTGAGATCTGTCAAGTTTATGGTCTATATCAAACAAGCTGTATAACCAAAGACTCCTCTCTAACCTTCACTTCAATTTTCTCACCTGTGAATTTAGATATACTTGCATCCACATCATCAGATCAAATGGCAAAATATATGTGAAAAGGTTTTGAGGGAAAAAAAGTAAAAAGTAAGTTTTATCATTGTCACTCCAAATTTACCAACTCAAACTCAGCTAATGGAGACCAGAGATTTTCACTCTTCCTATCCCTCTCCCTTTTTCTCTCCTTTGTTTTTTCCCTTTTCTCTATAGAGTACATATTTGGACTAGATTCCAGAATTGTATTAGTGATGATAATGCATTTCTGAGTTCGGTGTTAAAAAATTTCTCCCAGTTCTGATATTTTATGTGTACAGATATCACCATCCTATGTTGTACTCCATTTTTCAAATTGTGATTTTAAAATATTCTAATAAATACTTGCTAAATTGAATTTAAAAGAAAGTAAACCAGCAGTGCAATTCCAACGCTCAATAGTTGGGAAATGTAATTTAAGGGAACACATCTTTCCATATCATGACACCTTTATTCTAAACAATTAGTTACATATATTTTGCGTCATCATCTACTTAATCACTTTCAGGAAACTTAAGTCTGTCTTATTATGGAAACTTTCTTCAGGAAAAATAGTTAATGAGGAACCAATGGTGTTATATTCTTATCTCAAAATCATTTTCTTTGGATGCGCATGTATCTGTCCATGTGTTGCCTTTGTGAGTATAGGAGAATAGGCACCTGTCCTCAGTAAATACATACCTGATATTATTTCTAGAATTTTATACCAAACAGAAATATTCAACAGAATATTTCATTTCAATGAAATTCCATTTTAATTTAAGTATTCAATGAAAAAAAATGGTTTCCAAGAAAACACCTTCTTGGAAAATTGTAATGATGAGAAAATCTTGGTTAAAACTTTAGAATTTTATAATGTCAGTACACATTTCTCTCAAACTCTTGAGAGAATATTTTCAAGTCTCTGTCTTATCTAGAATGTGACCAGAATAGTTTGGTCACTTCAGAATTAGAGTGTATTAGAACAAACTGGAAAACATAAAATTAAGGTATTTTATATTGTCCTACTAGGAATTTGTAATATTGAAGAAGGAAACTATCTATATTTCAATTTACTTATTTTTAAATAATATTGTTGCATATTATTCTCAAGTTTTAGGAATAAATACATAATTTAAATTCTGTTCTGTGTTCCTCTATTCTTATTTGTACTTTTTAAGAGTTTGTAGTGATTAACCATGTCTATGAATCTTCCTAAGTGAATTTTTTAAAATACTGACTCAAGCTAGGCATACAGTAATTTTTGTATCTAAGATATTAACATTAAATAGAATGGTGCATTTTTGCTGTTATTTGAACCACATCTTATTTGAAGCCTATAATGATTATTATCTGAAAATTTTAAATGATATCTGAATATGATTGGGCTTTTTCATGTTCTAAAGGGTCTTTTTTTTTGTTATGGTTTTAAATCATGCTTCCCTACTTTACTGCATCCTTATCCCACAATAGAGAAGAAAACTGATATTGAAAGAGCAAATAGTTTGGAAATTGTGTGGCTTCCACTTAACTGAGGAAGTCATTCCCAATCTAAAAACACATGCTTACCTTCTCAGTTGGGATAAAACTATTATCAGCTATTTTGTCATTTGTTGAGAATGTTTAAATCAGCATATTAAGGTAAGTAGTTAGGATGTTATTGATCAGTATCAGTAAAGCAGGCATTCTATATATATACACAAAACACTAGAGATCTGAAGGAAAATAAGGATGATGACAATAACAAATAATTTATATAATATTTTAGGCTTGTTATATTTAAACAATTCATTTCATATAAATTCTATAAAATCGCTCTGATAGAAATTCTATAGCTATTATCTTCCTGGACTTAAACCTACAAAAAGAGTTACACTACTTTGCAAGGTTACACAACTAATAAAATATTCTTAAAATGCTTGAGACAACTTACTCAGATTTAAGAGCAGGAATCAAAAGTGAGCTTCAATCAACAATTACCACAACATCCATTCCATTACTCAGCAAATGCTGCAAAAAGTCCCAACCTCCCTTTTGAAAAGTATCAAAGTAATTAGAGCTCTTTAAAAAAAGAGGGTTCCTATCCTGCTTTCCTTCATTGGGAACTGCTTTTCTCCCTTGTTTAATAAGAAGCCAGGGCACCTGACCAAGTTCAGTGTTTCAAACATTTGGCAATGAGACCATAGAGAATGATTGGAAGACAACAAACTTTTGTAATCTAATGAAGAAAACAAATAAACATATATTTTAAAAAGCTTTCATAAAGGAAGCTCTTTTCCTTTGACTCTAATTCTTTCCTAATATATAAATCAATCCAGTTTATATTGATCTTTTCCTGTGAATCTCCCTCTCATCCCCCCCCCCACGCTGGCCAGGTTTTTCATTTCTGATTTCTCAATGGAATTACTGGCTAACAATCTCTATTACATCAACTTTGGACCTCACACTGGAAGATGCTAATATTATCTATTGATTTTATTTCAAATATTGTGATCTCTTAGTTCCTCAGCCCTCATCACCTATTACTTCAGTATACATCAACTATATAAAAGGGCTGTCATATTTTTTTTTTCCTTTTATCATCACTTACAAATATTCTAAATAATTTTATCAGGTTTCCAAAATTCCTTTTTTTTTTTTTTGGAATCATCTAACTGCCCTTGAGAATGTTAAGCAAAGAAGACTAAATTATCTGCTACTTTGGTAGAAGTATAAAGTTTTGAGTTTTGATTTTACTAAAATTAAACTTTGGAAACATAAGGCATCTAGGTGACAAAATGGAAAGAACATCTGGTATGGAATCAGGAAAACTCATCCTCTAGAGTTTAAATTTGGCCTCAGACATTTACTTGCTGTGTGATACAAGTAAACACCTCACAAAGTCCTATATACCTCAGTTTAATTTTCCTCAAAATGAACGAGAAAGAAACAATAAACCATTCTAGTTTCTTTGTCAAGTAAAATCCAAATAGGATAATGAAGAATTGGATATTACCAGAGAACAACAACAACAAAAAAAAAAAAACAATTTATATTTCGTTAAATTTGCTTATATTGCAGAAAGATAAATTAAAAGAAAAATATATATATACAAACACACACACATACACAGATGTGTATGTATATATATATATATATATATATATATATACACACACATGTATATATGTAAACACATAATAAACTTATAAAATATTACATATATAATTATATGTACAATACTTGTAAGTGTATAAATACATATTTTTATTATATCACTTTATATAACTTGAGTTTGTCATATACAATTATATGTAGATTTATATATGATAGATGGTCTTTATTTGTCTCTTCTCACTTAGAAGAAATATAGAATATGCTTTTAAATTGAAGAAAATATTTTAAAAGATGATGATGATAAATCATTGGTGATTCTCTAATCAAATTATAAGGAGCATATCTATGTTAAATAACATATAGTACATTTATATAAATGGATCATATACCAGGGCATTAAAACAGCAACAGCTTTAGTGCAAATTCAGAAATTTAGAAATAGAATCTACCGATCATTTGGGCCTTTATTTTAATAAACCAGAAACCTAATCATAAGTCAATTTTTAGAGAAGAAGAATGAACCAGTACACCAGACTTTATATGTTGTGACTAAATCAACTCTTTGAGGAAAAAACATAGAAGGTATATAATATATAATTCTTTATTTAGCATTATTAATATACATACTTTTTTTTTTGCTTTTTGTATATTCATTATAAAGTCCAGATGGGGTTTGGATGTTCAGCTTATTTGTTAATTCAGAGAAGATTACTGGACTGTCAGTATCTCCAACTTATGTTTTCTGTACATTATATCTCATTTCTTCTCCCTGGTATCTTTGTAATAACAGCAACACCATCATTAGACATGTAAATTTGGAATGATTAGATCACTCTTATACCAGTTCTATTCCCTCCCAACCTAAACAAATATTTTCTTTTTACCTATCTTTTATAATCAGTTCTCCCTATTTATTATTTTTATGATTCTATAAATCCCCTCAATCCCTTTTATATTTTACTCAAACTTTGAAATTCAATTACTTTCCCTCTGTCCTTTCCAAGTCTTTTGCTTAATTCAATATACTTATTCCATTGAGATTTTCTCCCCTTTAGAAATGGAGAGATCATATCACCTTGCAAATAAAAGATTAAACAAAAGAAGTTATGTAACATTATTTAAGGGATATGTTAAATGATGGCCTAGTCATAGAAAAACAATGTAATAAATTATAGAAAAGTTTTCCATTGAATATTTTTGTGAAGCTGAAGGCAATTGAGGAAAGTCCCTAGTACATATTGTGGGAACTTTATGGAAAACTTAATGGAGGGCATAAAACAAAATGGAATAGTAAGGGCAGAGATCTACATTGTTAGATACAGCAAGCAGCAATATGACAAAATAATTGATCTAGTGAAGTCATAAATCTTCAAGTCTAACTTTTCAGTGGCTTTAATCTTTTTATTGCATATATTGTGTTATTTTAATCTTCCTTATTGGGGTAATTGACTCACTATATACTTTTAAGTTTAAGAGAGGAAAAAGAGCCTTCACTTGAATTTTTCAAATGGACTCATCTTGTCTTCAAATGATACATAGACTCTGTTGACATAATTCTGGAAATGGAACTTAAAATGAAAGTAATCAATTGTAGACAGAAAACACGAACAGTTGGATTTGCATAGGATTTATAGAATAAATGCAGGGGAAAGAATTTCTCAGTAGTTCATTTTTTTTTTTCTTCTTGATACTAATCATTTAGTTAGAAAGTTTCCTGTTGCAGTGATAACATCTTTATTTCTTAGTCTATATATCAAAGGATGAAATACTGGAGTCACAATGGGAAATAGGAAAAACTAAAGAGCTGGACTTGGGTCTCAAATATATAATAATACCAGACTTATACAATAAGTTTATAACAATGAGGTGGGGAAAACAAATGAAGAAAAGTTTTGTATCTCTCCTTGTGGTTGATGAGAGCTTTACAATAGTGACAATGACTTTGAGATATTACCCAACAATCAAAAGAAAGGGAAAAAAGGCAAACAACACAACATCAGTATAGACAGAAAGCTCATTCTTGGAAGTGTCTCCACATGCCAGCTTCAGTAATGGGGGAATGTCACAGAAAACATGGCTGAGTTTATTAGAACCACAGAAGGGCGAAGAGAAGATCTGATATGTCAATTTTATTTCTAGGATCCCAGAAATCCAGAAGTCAATCAAGAGCTGAAGACACATTTTTTGGTTTATGATGACAGGATAGTATAGAGGCTTACAAATGGCACATAATACTCATATCACATCACTCCCAAGAGAAATATTCACTAATCTTCCAAATGAGAAGAAAAATATTATGTGCTACAGGCCAGGAAAGAAATATTTCTTTTTTATGTCCAAAGATTTGAAAGAATTCTGGGAAGAGTGACTGATGTGTAACACATTTCTAAGAAGGAAAATTTCACAAGGAAAAAATACACAGGAATTTGGAGACGATTCCCTATTAGAATAACTAATGTAGGTTACTAAGAAAATTCTAAATATAAATCTTAAATATTGGGAAATTGAGAAAATTCTAGGAAAATTAATTCCATCATAATAGATTCCTTCCCATCATTTTTCTTTCTTTGTCTTTTATGTTGAAAAATATTGACGTCATAACAATTTTCTAAGCACTGGTAGTTTTCTCTTAAAATGAGAAAAATATTGCATGTTTTATTGGATTATTTTTATTATTTATTTTTATAACTTTTAAGTTTTAAGATTACTTTTAGCTTTCCATTCATAATAATGAAATGACTGAGTCTTTTCCTTTAAATTGTCTGGTTATCATGCTTGGTGTCTTCTTACTTCTCATCTCCAGCTCTTCTCTTATTTCAAGTATCAATTCAGATCTCAACTGTTTGCAACATATTTTTCTGTATGTCCTGGTTAGCACATTTTAGATTGCTTCAAAATTTCCCTGCACAGATCTTGTATGCACACGATTGTTTGTGTTTTCTATTAGTAGTAGGCAAAAATAAGTCTTTTCATTGTTAGTTTGTATATGCTTTGTCTCCTGAATGCTTAGAAACATAGAATTTTGCACTTAGTGAGCATTTAATGAATATTTATTAGCTCATGCTTACTTTTACAACTCTAATTCTAGAAACTTTAGATATGGATCCAGGAGCTATCACCACATCCATTTATCCATTTAAAATATTTTTGTCAGAGAATGTGTATGTGTGCATATTTATATATGTATTTATATTATACTTCTATATTTATAACATACTTCATAATAATTTGATCATAAACTATTTTATCTGTATCAACTGTCCCAATAATAGGTGGGTTAGGAATAATGATGGTTCAGAAAATATGAGACATAAGTAAGCCATTTCGTCTATTATAAGTACCCAAATTAACTATGAAGGATGTAGGCAGATAGATATCTGCAAGCAGAGAAATGATAAATAGATGTATGTGTGGAATAATTCTATACACATAGATATACAAACATATGTGTATACAATGCACACATATATACATATGCATATTTATAAGTGCCTATTTGTGCTTGATGGTATCTATTTCTAAGATAGGGGACAATGAAGACAATATACATAATAATTCTCTTAAAAATTTAAAGGAATAGCAAGTTTTTTATGATAGATTTTCAGTTTCATGTGCAAAGATCTTTTTCATTGTACTTTGTTAAAGAAATGCTTACTTCATTCCATAAGGTACAAATAAAATATAGATTTTCTTTTTTTTAATAACTATATAAATATGCATTGTTTATATGTACATATCATATATAGTATGTATACACACAAAAGTTTGTTTTTATTTGGGGGGATAAAAAGAAACAAAGTGATTTCTCTTGACATAATAAAAAAGTTGTACTACCTTTTCAAACATAATGAAGTAAGCTTTGTTACATATTTTCCATTTCACCTAAACTGTCCATTTGCCTCTTCCAGACACTTAGCATTTCTCCTTCAAACTCAATACTTTTTCACAAACTATTCTAAATGTGTCCTTGTTAATATATAATATATTATTACCATAATCTAGCATATACATACTATAACATTATAACAGACACAATAATTCTAAAATTAAGAAGAATTATTCTTCATGTATTACATGAAGCAGATGCAAAGATAATTGTGAAATGGCCCCAGTCACTAATAGCTCTCTGCTCTAGCCTAGAAGATAAGTTATTTAAAATAGTTTCATACAGAATAAGTGCTTTCATACAACATAAGTGCAAACATAATAAACAGTGATGCATGGAACTAACATTTGAGAGAATCAAGAAGGACTACATTTAGAAGATAATGTTTAATCTGAGACTTGAAGGAAACCAGAGATTCTAAAGGGTGGGAATAATAAAGGAATATAATGAAGACATCCAGAGAAAAGGTAAGGAGACAGATCTTATTATAATTCATGGAAATAGAATTTATCAGAACTCTAAAAACAACAAAGGATATATGAACAGATAATTTTCGGATGAAGAAATTAAAACCCTTTCTAGTCAAATGAAAAAATGCTGGGTCACTATTGGTCAGAGAAATAAAAATTAAGAGTACTCTAAGGTATAACTAACCTTTCTCTCTAAGGTGTAAGCCAAACTTTCAGATTGGCTAAGATAACAGGTAAAAGATAATGATGAATGTTGGAGGAGATGTGGGAAAATGGGAGACTAATACATATGTTGGTTAAGTTGTGAACTGAACCAAACTTTCTAGAGAGCAATTTGGAAACTGTGCATGAATTTTGATCAAGCAGTGTTTCTACTGGATCTGTATCCCAAAGAGATCATAAAAAGGGAAAAAGACTCAGAAGTGCAAAAATATTTGTGGCAGCCATTTTTATAGCTGAATGGATACACTTCAGTTGGAGAATGGCTGAATAAGCTTTGGTATGTGCATGCTATAGTTATTTCTTTATAAGAAATCTGAACAGGATGATCTCAGAGAGTCCCAGAGAGAGACTTAAATGAGTCGATTCTAAGTGAAGTGATTAAAACCAAGGGACCATTGTACAAACCAACAACAAGATTATGTGGTGATTACCTGTGATGGACATGGCTCTTTTCATCAATAAGCTGATTTGGGGGATGGAGCCAAGATGGTGGAGAAGACACCCACGAGTTTCTAAGCTCTCTCATACCCTGACATTCAATTATTAAATTCAGCCTCAAAAATAGCACTTGATTGGTAAAATCCACAAAGATTAGAAGTACAACAACTTACCAGACAAAAGTAATCTGTAAGTTAGTCAGAAAAGGTTTGTTCTGAGGAGCAGGAAAAGACCAGTGCAAATAGGGAAGTAGGAGAGGCTAGCAAACAGAGCTTATGGAGGAGGGGGTGGCCTCTCTGGCTAGAAAAATCTTGCACTCTCAGAATTAGATAAATCAAAACACAAAACAAATAAGAAAGAAATTAAATAGGTAAATAGAATATTAGAAAAATTAGGTGTGATAGATCTTTGTAGAAAACTGAATGGTGACAGAAAGGAGTATACTTTCTTCTCAGCAGTTCATGGAGCCTATACAAAAACTGACCATATATTAGGACATAAAGACCTCAAAATTAAATGCAGGAAGGCAGAAATAGTAAATGCTTTCTTTTCAGATCACGATGGAATAAAAGCTGCATTCAACAAAAAGGTAGGAGTAAATAGACCAAAAAGTAATTGGAAACTAAATAATCTCATCTTAAAGAATGGATTGGGTGAAAAAGCAAATTATAGACACAATCAATAATTTCAATCAAGATAATGACAACAATGAGACATCATACCAAAATTTTTGGGATGCAGCCAAAGTGGTAATAAGGGGAAATTTTATATCTTTAGAGGCTTACTTGAATAAAATAGAGAAAGAGAAGATTGATGAATTGGGCCTGCAAGTTAAAAAGCTAGAAAAAGACCAAATTAAATCCCCCAATCAAATACTAAACTTGAAATTCTAAAATTAGAAGGAGAAATTAATAATATTGAAAATAAAAAAAATTATTGAACTAATAAATAAAACTAAGAGTTGGTTTTATGAAAAACCAATAAAATAGATAAACCTCTGGCAAATCCAATTAGAAAAAGGAGAGAGGAAAAACAAATGATTAGTCTTAAAAAAGAAAAGGGAGAACTTTCCACCAATGAAGAGGAAATTAGAGAAATAAGGAATTATTTTGCCCAACTTTATGCCAATAAATTTGATAAAGTGAAATGGATGACTACTTCCAAAAACATAAACTTCCCAGATTAACAGAGGAGGAAGTAAATTGCTTAAATAGTCCTATTTCAGAAAAAGAAATAAAACAACCTCTTAATCAACTCCCTAAGAAAAAATACCCAGAACCAGATGGATTTACATGTGAATTATACCAAACATTTAAAGAACAATTAATTCTAATGCCATATAAGCTATTTGAAAAAATAGGGAATGAAGGAGTCCTACCAAATTCCTTTTATGACACAGACATGGTACTGATACCCAAACCAGGTAGGTTGAAAACAGAGAAAGAAAATTATAAACCAATCTCCCTAATGAATATTAATGCAAAAATCTTAAATGAAATATTAGCAAAAAGATTACAAAAAATCAGCCCCAGGATAATATAACATGATCAAGTAGGATTTATACTAGGAATGCAGGGGTGGTTCAATATTAGGAACACTATCAATATAATTGACCATATTAATAACCAAATTAACAAAAACCATATGATCATCTCAATAGATGCATAAAAAACATTTGATAAAATCCAACATCCTTTCCTATTAAAAAACACTTGAGAATATAGGAATAAATGGACTTTTCCTTAAAATAATCAGTAGCATTTATTTAAAACCATCAGTAAGCATCATATGTAATGGGGGTAAACTGCAAACATTCCCAATAAGATCAGGAGTGAAACAAGGTTGCCCACTATCAGCATTACTATTCAGTATTGTATTAGAAATGCTAGCTATGGCAATAAGGGTTGAGAAATAGATTAAATGAATTAGAATAGGTAATGAGGAAACCAAATTATCATTCTTTGCTGATGATATGATGGTATACTTACAGAACCCCAGAGATTCTACTAAAAACCTTTTAGAAATAATACACATCTTTAGCAAAGTTGCAGAATATAAAATAAACCCACATAAATCATCAGCATTCTTACATATCACTAACAAAATCCAACAGTTAGAGTTACAAAGAGAAATTCCGTTTAAAGTAACTACCAATAGTATAAGATATTTAGCAATCTATCTGCCAAGGGAAAATCAGAAACTAAATGAGCAAAACTACAAAACACTTTCCACACAAATTAAGTCTGATCTAACCCATTGGAAAAATATTAAATGCTCTTGGATAGGCTGAGCAAATATAATAAAGATGACAATAACACCTAAAGTAATCTATTTATTTAGTGCTATACCAATCAGACTTCCAAAAAAACTATTTTAATGACCTAAAAAAATATCAAAATTCATATGGAAAAACAAAAGGTTAAAAATTTCAAGGGAATTAATGAAAAAAAAATCAAATGAATGTGGCCTAGCTGCATTAGATATAAAATTATATTATAAAGCAGCAGTTACCAAAACCATTTGTATTGGCTAAGAAAAAGATTAGTTGATCAGTGGAATAGATTAGGTTCAAAAGACAAAACAGTCAATAACTTTAATAATCTAGTGTTTGAAAAACTCAAAGCACCCAGCTTTTGGGATAAGAACTCACTGTTTGACAAAAATTCCTGGGAAAATTGGAAATTAGTATGACAGAAACGAGGCATTGATCCATACTTAACACTGTACACCAAGATAAGGTCAAAAAGGGTTCATGACCTAGGCATAAAGAATGAGATTATAAATAAATTAGAGGAAGACAGAATAGTTTACCTCTCAGACCTGTGGAAGAGGAAGGAATTTATGACTAAAGATCAATGATTATTGATCACAAAATAGAAAAAATTGATTATATCAAATTGAAAAAGTTTTGTACAAACAAAACTAATGCAGATAAAATTAGAAGGGAAGCAATAAACTGGGAAAATATTTTTACAATCAAAGTTATAAGAAATCAAGCCATTCTCCAATTTATAAATGGTCAAAGATATAAAAAGACAATTCTCAGCTGAAGAAATTGAAACTATTTCTAGCCATATAAAAAAGTTCCTCCAAGTTATTATTAATCAGAGAAATGCAAATTAAGACAACTCTGAGATACCACTACACACCTGTCAGATTGGCTAGAATGACAGGGAAAGATAAAGCGGAATGTTGGAGGGAATGTAGGAAAACCGGCACACTAACACATTGTTGGTGGAATTGTGAATACATCCAGCCATTCTGGTGAGCAATTTGGAACTATGCTCAAAAAGTTCTTATACTAGAATTATACTAGGATTCCTTTAGAGAGGATCATAAGACACTGTGCCACAATGGGCACAAATGCATTTTATGCTTAGGCTATGATGCAGAACTTGGAAATATGGGGTCACTCTTGTCAAGGGATTTCCACAGAGAGTCGTCAGTGCTTTCAATGGAATAAAGTAGGGCTTCTGATAGCTCAATGTAGGCAGAGAGATAGAGTGAGAGGACAAGTTGAGAGAAGACCCAAAACTTCTTGGGTTTGTCCAAGAACCCAAAATGCAACAGAAGCTTCCATTGGGCCTCAGAATGTAGATTGACTCAGAGAAATGAGAGGTGGGGCCCATCTCCAGGGCCCCAGGCAAAAAACAAGTGGAAGATGATAGCAGCTGAAGGTACACCCAGAAAATCTTTAGAAGTTCAATATTAAAACATTATCAGCCAAAATGCAATTCGATGGAAAAAAGGGATTATATAATCTATCATCCAAGAAACAATCACATGGGGAAAAGGGATTGCAATTAGGGAAAATAGAGCTCCCTGCAGCTGGGACTACTGAGATATCTTCTGGAGAGGTGAAACCTGTCCCTGTCCAGCCTATGGATGCTTTGCCTCAAGGCACAACAGGCTTGACCATTTCACCTCCTCAGAGTACTTACAAAACGGTGTTCATCCATACAATGATGTGGGAAACTGGGGTATGTATAGATAATACCCCAATCATTAATAGTGGTAGAAAATGTGTGTCTTATCAGCCAGGAGAAGTAGTAGCATGAGTTTTACTGATAGACTTCTAATAGGCAATCTGGTGATAATTGCCCAGATTCTGCCTCCCAACAGAAGGATCCAGGAATATTCTGGATTGCAGCAGTTACAGCTGACCATTCCATGCTCACTATTTATATAAATGGCACATCACTGGAAGGTTTGCTAGACACAGGTGCAGATCATACAATCATTACAGGTGCCAGCTGGCCCAGTCATTGGTCAAAGATTAAAGCAGACACCTATACGTCTGGCATAGGAGGATCAATAGCAGCTACCCCTAGTGTCAACTGAAAAAATATCCCCATCAATATATGGTGAAGAGACATCTTACAACAGTTTGGATTACAAATGAGTATGTCATTTTTTTAGGCATGGCTGCTGTTGAAGGCCTGCCTGCACTCTCACCTGTTCCTATTCAATGGAATAATGATATTCCTTGTGGGTAGAACAGTGACCCTTAACAAGTTATAAAATTCAAGCCTTATTAGATATAGTACAGGAGCAACTTGACTAAGGACATTTAAACCTTCTCGAAGTCCTCAAAATTCTCCTGTATTTGTTGTAAGAAAGAAACCTTGAAAATGGAGGATGTTGACCGATCTGAGAAAAGTAAATTATTATGGGAAATTCCGGGAACTCTGGGAACTCTGCAGTCTGGACTTCCTTCTCCTACTCGTCTAGAGAATGGCCCCTTTGGGTTATACACATTAAGGATTGTTTCTATTCTATTCCTCTAGATAAGGAGGATGTGAAAAGTTTTGCCTTTTCAGTGCACAGTGTTAATTTAGCTGAGCCTTATAAAAGATATGAATGGGCGGAGCCAAGATGGCGGAGAAGACACACGTGACTTTCTAAGCTCTTCTCTTACCCTCTTTATCAATATTATATCGAGCCTCAAAAATAGTCTTGACTTCTACAATTTGTAAAGATAAGAAGTAGAACAACTCACCGGCCGAAGAAAATCTGCAGTCTCGCCAAAAAAGGTTGGTTCTGGGGCCAGGGGGGAGATCGGCTCAGACGGGGAGAGAAATTAGGTTCCGAGGAGAGTCTCAAACCAAGGGTGAAAGCACAGATCTCAGCACAAGCACGCAGGCCCAACACGCAGTACGGGCTTTTCCTTGGGGCAGTTGTGATCCTACACAGCAGGAGGACGCAGCCCGGGTTACCCTCCAATCTGCACAGTGGGGAGCTCGGCTTGGGGCCATAGAGCTTTTCCAGGGCCGATTTGCATCAGGCAGAGACGCTGGGCAGAGTTTGTGGCAGTCTGCAGTCTGCGGTCAGCTGCTAATACTCAGTCCCAACAAGAGGCTCCAGCCTGGGGCAGTGACACTTTCACCCCTTAGTCTCTAGCCGAGGGCAATCGCTAATCCACTCAGCCCTACTAAGCAGTTTGATAGATGGGCCAGTGCTGAATCCACTTCCTGTTGGGGAAGGGAAAACTCTCACTCAGAGCACTCCCATACCTCGGAGCTTTAAATCGGTTTAAATCTTCCCTCTTGAGAGGAAGTGGAAAACCCCCGCCAGGAACCCACCAAAGGGGTTTCAGAATAAAAGGAAAAGAAATGAAGTTCTAGCAGAAAAAGACAGGTCAGAAACCTGGGCCCACAAACGCAAATACGCTTTTCCTCCCATTGTCCTCAAAAGGACCATTAAAAATCTAAAAGGGTGGTTGGGGAAAAAGAAAGCTTTCAAGAGACAAAATTTCCTAAAACGTTGGGAAAAAAAGTTTCACGAAAGGGGTTTGTGAATTAAAAAGACAAAGCCTGCAAGAAATAGGTCTGGGGAATTAAAAAAAATAATTACTAAAAAATAAAAAATTAGTGGAAATGGAAAAATTACAAACCAAAAACAATATTAAAAACCTTTGCTTCAGAAAGGAAAAAGCTAATGAAGAAAATAATTTTTAAAAAATTGAATAAAAATTGAAAAATGATTCTTAAAAAAACAGTCAAACAAAACAAAAAAGACAAACGGAAAAAACCATAATTTCTCTTCAAAACCCAAGAAGGAAAAAGTCTAAAAAAGGGTTAGAGAAAAATGGGAAAAAAAAAGAGCCTTACAAAAGAAATCCTGAAATACCCAGATTAATAGAACGAAGGTAAAATGGATTGGAAAGAAATCGAAAATTCAAGAAAAAAAAATAAAACCCCAAAAAATTTAAAAATTTAGAAATAAATTAAAAAAAATTTTAAACACCAAAACCATTTAAATACGAGGTAAAAAATAAGGAAAAATTCTTTAATTAAAAAAAATGAAATATTCTTGAAACACAAGAATTAGTCACAAGAACAATACCCACTAAAGATTTTCTTCCAAAGAAGATGGAATTTAATAAAAAATGAATTTTATTTGTTTCGAAAAAAAAAAAAAAAAATTTGATCTCCAAAATAAATTTAAGAGATCAGAAAAAAGGTAAAAATTTGAAGATTTCCCTTTAATACAAAAAAAATCCATGTAAATTTATTGTACTTAAATAAAAAAAAAGAAGAATAAAAAAAATGAATGTAAGAAAAAATGGGAAGAGGGAAAAAAAAGAGGGAAAAACCCCAAAGAGGTAAGGAAACTTATCATATCTGAGGAATTTAGAGGGGGAGGAACATTGAATCTTACTCCGCGAGTTTCAAAGAAAAATAATTGACATTTGTTTTAGAAAAAATTTCCTCCCCCGAAAAACGGGGAGAGGAAAAGGGGAAAAGAAAAAACAATAAGGGAAGGAAGGGGGAAAAGACTCGGGGGGAGGGATTAAAAGAGGGTAACATCATGATATAAGAGGGGGTATAAAGTTTAAAAGGGGAAAGGGGTTGGGGGGAAAGAAAATAAACCAAATCTGGGGCTATTGGATGGCAGGAAAGATTTAGTAATTCAACCGAAATGTGAATGGGATGAACTCCCCATAAAGAGGAGGCAGATAGCAGACTGGATAAAAGTCAAAACCCCTACAATATGTTGTTTAAAGAAAACACATTTGCAGGGGATACATTAAGAAAGGTAAAAGGCTGGAGCAAAATCTATTATGCTTCAGGTGAAGCAAAAAAGAGGGGTAGCCATCCTTATCTCAGATCCAAAAGTAAAATTGATCTAATTAAAGAGATAAGGAAGGAAACTACATCCTGCTAAAGGGTACATAAACAACGAAGCAATATCAATATTAAACATATATGCCCAAGTGGTTGGCACCAACTTCCTAAGGAAGTTAAAGAGTTGCAAGAAAAAAGACAACAAAACTGTAATAGTAGGAGATCCAACCTTCACCTCAGAATTAGACAAATCAAACCCAAAAAAATAAGAAAGAAATTAAAAAGAAATAAAATATTAGAAAAAATTATATGTTGGATCTTTGGAAAATTGAATGGAGTTAGAAGGGAATATACTTTCTTTAGGTTCATGGAACCTATTCAAAATTGACATATATTAGGACATAAAGACCTAAATTAAATGCAAAAAAGCAGAAATAGTAAAGCTTTTCGATCATGATGCAATAAAATACATTCAACAAAAAGGGGAAAAGACCAAAAAGTAATTGAAACTAAACAACCATCTTAAAGAATGATTGGGTAACAAAATTTAAGATACAAGTAAAATTTCACCAAGATAATGACAATGATGAGACATCATACCAAAATTTGGGATGGACCAAAGCGGTAATAAGAGGAATTTTATATCCTTAGAGGCATACTTGAAAAAAAGAGAAAGAAAAAAAGATTAATGAATTGGGCCCAACTAAAAAAACTAACAAAAGACAAAATTAAAACCCCCAATCAAATACTAAATTGGAAATTTAAAATTAAAAAGGAGAAATTAAAATATTGAAGGTAAAAAAATTGAACTAATTAATAAAACTAAGAGTAGGTTCTATGAAAAAGCCAATAAAATAGATAAGCCTTTTAAATCTGATTAGAAAAAGGAGGAGGAAAATGAAAAAGTTTTAAAAATGAAAAGGAGAACTTTCCACCAATGAAGAGGAAATTAAGAAAAATAAGGAGTTATTTTGCTCAACTTTATGCCAATAAATTTGATAACCTAAGGGAAATGGATGAGTACCCCAAAATACAGACTTCCCAGACTAACAGAGGAGGAAGTAAATTGTTGAATAGTCCCATTTCAGAAAAAGAAATAGAATAGGAATTAAACAACCCCTAAGAAAAACCCCAGGACCAGAGGGATTTAATTGAATTTTACCAAACATTTAAAGAACAATTCCCCAATCATATAAATTTTTTTAAAATAGGGAATGAAGGAGTCCCCAAATTCCTTCTATGAACCAGACATGGTACTGATAAAAACCAGGTAGGTGAAACAGAAAAAGAAAATTATAGCCAATCTCCCTAATGAATATTGATGTAAAATCTTAAATAAGATATTAGCAAAAAATTATCCCAAGAAATACACTATGATCAAGTAGGATTTATACCAGGAATGAGGGCGGTTCAATATTAGGAAAACTATCAATATAATTTCTTGTTAATAACCAAATTAACAAAAACCATATGATCATCCTCAATAGATGCAGAAAAGCATTTGATAAAACCAACATCCATTCCTATTAAAAACACTTGAGAGTATAGGAATAAATGGACCCCTTAAAATAATGCAGCATCTATTTAAACCATCAGTAACATCATATTAATGGAACAAACGAACCATTCCCAATAAGATTTGGGAAACAAGGTTGCCCACTATCACCGTTACATTTAATATTGTATTAGAAGGCTAGCATAGAAAAGAGCTGAGAATGGATTAAAGGAATAAGAATAGGCAAAGGGAAACCAAATTATCACTCTTTTCTGATGACATGATGGTATATTAAGAACCCCAGAGATTATGCTAAAAGTTTAAAAATCCAAATTTAAAAGTTGTGGTTATAAAATAAACCCCATAAGTCACGATTTTTATATCACACCAAAATCCGACAGTCAAAGTTACAAAGAAAATCATTTAAAAACTACTGATAAATAAAATATTTAGGGAATCTATCTGCCAAGGGAAAATCAGAAACTATATGAAAAAATTACAGACCACTTTTCACACAAATTAAGTCTGATCTAACCAATTAAAAATATTAAATGCTCTTGGATAGGGGAGCAAATATAATAAAGATGAAATATTATAAACTAATCTATTTTTTGGGCTATACCAATCAGACTCCCAAAAACTATTTTAATGACCTAAAAAATAACAACAAAGTTCATGGAAAAACAAACGTAAAATTTCAAGGGAATTAATGAAAAAAATCAAATGATGGTGGCAAAAACCAGATCTAAAATTATATTATAGAATAGCAGTTACCAAAACCATTTGGATTGGTAAGGAATGTTTTGATCAGTGGAATAGATTAGGTTCAAGGGATAAAACAGTCAACAAATATAGAAACTTAGTCTTTAAAACCCAAAGATCCCAGCTTTTGGGATAAGAACTTTTTTTGATAAAATTGCTGGGAAAAATTGAAACAATATGGCAGAAACTAGGCATTGATCCATACTTAACGCCGTACACCAAGATAAGGTCAAAATGGGTTCATACTGGATAAAGAATGAAATTATTAATAAATTAGAGGAAATAGAAGTTTACCCTCAGACCTGTGGAAGGGAAGGTCTTTGACCAAAGAACTAGAGATCATTATATCACAAAATAGAAAATTCCGATTATCAAACTGAAAAAGTTTTGACAAACAAAACTAATGGAAAGATCAGAAGGGAAGAATAAACAAATATTTTTCAGTCAAAGGTTCTGATAAAGGCCCTTTCCAAAATGTAAGAGAATTAACTCTAATTTATAAACATCAATCCATTCTCCAATTGAAAAAAAGGTCAAAGGAATGAAAGACAATTCTCAGATGAAGAAATTGAAACTATTTCTATATATAAAAGATGCTCCAAGTCATTTTAATCAGAAATGCAAATTAAGACAACTCTAAGATACCACCACACCTGTCAGATTGGCAAGATGAAGGAAAAAAATAATGAATTGTTGGGTGAGGGAAAACTGGGACATTGATGATTGTTGGTGGAGTTGTGAACGAATAACCATTTTGGAGTAGTTTGGAACTATCCAAAAAGTTATCAAACTGTGCATACCCTTTGATCCAGAGGTTATCTGGATTATATCCCAAAGAGATTATAAAGAAAGTAAAGGGACCTGTATGTGCACGAATGTTTGTGGCAGCCCTTTTTGTAGTGGCTAAAAATTGGAAACTGAATGGATGTCCATCAGTTGGAGAATGGTTGATTAAATTGTGGTATATGAAAATTATGGAATATTACTGTTCTGTAAGAAATGACCAACAGGATAATTTCAGAAAGGCCTGGGAGACTTACATGAACTGATGCTGAGTGAAATGAGCAGGACCAGTAGATCAATAACTTCACCAAAATACTATATGATGACCAGTTTGTGGATCAGGCCCCCTCACACCGAGATCAACCCCATTTCTAATGGAGCAGTAATGAACTGAATTTATGCCCAGAAAAAGAACTCTGGGAGATGCCAAAAACCCATTACATTGAATTCCCAATCCCTATATTTATGCACACCTGCATTTTTGATTTCCTTCACAAGCTAATTGTACAATATTTCAGAGTCTGATTCTTTTTCTACAGCAAAATAACATTATGGTCAGGTATACTTATTGTGTATCTAATTTATATTTTAATATATTTAACATCTACTAGTCATCCTGCCATCTAGGGGAGGGGGTGGGGGGGTAAGAGGTGAAAAATTGGAACAAGAGGTTTGGCAATTGTTAATGCTGTAAAGTTACCCATGTATATATCCTGTAAATAAAAGGCTATTAAATAAAAAAAAAAAAAAAAAAAAAAAAAGCTATGAATGGACAGTTTTGCCACAGGGAATGAAAAATAGCCCTATGATGTGTCAAATGTGTATAGCTGCTGCTCTTACTTCAGTAAGAAAATCATTTCCAAATTTTATATTATTACATTACATGGATGATATCTTGGGGTATGCACCTGAGGATGAAATGTTAGAGGCATGTCTACAAAAGACCATAGAAAGACTAAGGAACTACAAATTGCATATAGCTCCAGAAAAGATTCAAAGACATGCTCCTTTTCAATATTTAGGTTTTGAAATATATCCTCACCTTCAATGACTTTCAGAAATTGATAGGCAATATCCAATGGTGCAATTAAATTGTAACAATTTTTAAATTGAGCTCTATATAATTATTAATTTTTTGATTTTTGAGAAAGATGCATTGGTTCTGGCAGACAGATTTTATAAACTGCTGGAATTGTAGGGTCCAGTGCGAGCAGCTCCACTATCTTTAGATAATCACTTCTTGATATAGAGAGATCCAGAAAGTGGTAAATGGAAGGGACTAGATAGGTTAACTGCTTGGAGGGGAAAATTTGCTCGTATCTCTACTGATAGAGAAGGAATCAGATGGGTGCCAGTGACCCATATTTGCCTTGTCCATTGGAGAGAGACAGAAAAAGAGAAGATCCTTGAAACAAAAGATAAAAAGATAAGACCCAGGAAACATGAGATGGTTCCATCTCTGACTTCAAGTGCCACTGAAAGAGCATGACTGTTATCCCAATGTATATGATAATTGATTCATGAACCTCCAAAATTGTTAATGAGACAGCTGCAGGATTTAAAAACCTGAAGGAAACATTGGATTCCTTGAGACATGATGAGACTGTTGTAGGACTTCAAAGTCTGCAGAATAATTGGGTAACATGGCTAGAAGGTGTTTTTTTGTACCACACCTACTGAATAAGATGAATCAGATATTTTATTTACATCTCCTAGATAATAAGTAAAAGCAGCATGTTTGCACACATTTCATTCTGCTGAGTGAAATGAACAGGAGTTCTGACTACTCACTTTATAGTGAAGTCATGAGAGTATCCCAAGTAATTGTACTACTCACTTAATGGCCTTTAATAAAATATTAGTTGCAAGCGCTGGGTAAGGAGTAAGATTTTGTGCTGGTGTACTGGGGGTTCACCCACTCTATCACAATGTGTCCTTAATGAAGGACAGCTGTGGGTGCCTCTTTTGTAGCAAAAACTGATGGTAATTGGTTTTGTGATAAAAATAATTGTTGACATTGGAGAGGGAAAAAGAAAGCCCCACATAGATCCTCCTCAGCTATTTCACAGTACATATATAATGCAATGAAAGGCTTAAATTAAATAAAGCTGAAAATTACAAAATTTTACCATTACTGATACATTACTACTTTTGTTTTACTCATTTTATATCTTTTTAAAATTAATTAGTTTTTTTGTGAAAATAAGCTATTTAAAACATACTTCCTAAAATTTACCATGTAAACTATCCTATCAGGACCGACTGTTCCAATAATATCTGGGTAAAGAATGATAGTTCAGTGAATATGAGAATGTAGTGGGCTGAAGCTCAAGTTGATGCACTGAGGTCCCAAACACGTGAGGCTAAATAGTAATTGGACCATACTCTATTAATGTATATGCTTGGAGAAAGTATGGCCCCCGCCCACTCTTTGTGCAAGTCCTGGTGTGTTGTATAGGAAATGACAATTTTGTTGGGTGGAGGCAGAGGGGCAGAGAGAGGAGTGGAAAGAGACTGCTGGCTGGCTTCTCGACGCAGCTGCACACATTGCTATCGTGATCTTCCCTTCACCTCCAATACCCCTTCATCCCTGATCCTTTTTCACGTCTACTGAGAATAAAGATTGAAGATTTTCCCTTAACCTGAATTCCTGACTCTGGCTGGTTTCAAAATATGCAGTCATCACATGAGAACTATCATTATTCTATCCTATTATCATATTTTATTATAAATAACCAAATGAACTATGAAGAACATGTAAAGAAAGATTATTTCTGCATCCAAAGAACTGATAAATAAAACTATGTATGGATTATTACACAGACACACACACACACGTGCACACACACGTGCTCACATACACACATGTGCACACACATGTGTGCACATACACATAAATATACACAAATATATAAATGCCTAATTTGGTATATATCTCAAGGGTATGGAAAAGGGAAAAATTTTTACATGATAATTTTGTTTTATATTTTAAAATAATAACAAGTTTTGTATGGTAGATTTGCAGTTTTATGAGCAATCATCTTTTTCATGATACTATGTTATAGAAATATCTATTTTATTCTAGAAATACACACACACATACATACATACATAAAAATACAATATGAAGAAAGGGAAGCACTCTATTTCTGTTGCATAGTTAAATAACTCCAAAGCAATGAATCTGGAACCCAAAGACCTGGAACACCTAATGTGACTGTATTCAAAGCTGAGAGAAGAGGTTAGTTTGGATAGGTAGTGGAATGCTACAAATATTCAAAGGTTGGTTAAATTAAATAAATAAATATATATATATATATATATATATATATATATATATACATATATACACATAGAGACATAAAAATGTGTGTATGTGGGTATGTATATATATATATATATATATATATATATATATATATATATATATATATATATATACACATGTATGTATATGTATAGGTGTGTATATATCCATATATGTTAGAGAATTAGAGAGTTTTGTTCACCTACAGTTCAGATTAGAAGGATACTTCCAAAGGTGAGATTCAGACAATTATCAATTTATAAATTAAAGATGAAAATATTGTTTAAATTAATCAAAATCTTTATTTTCTTCAAAATGTTTAATGTATTTTATAATAATTTTAGATTTTTATAATTTATCACAAAGCGATTGAAGTAGATTATTACTTAAAGGAACATGCCTCATGTTGCTTCTAAACTGTTTTAAAATAATGAAAATACAAATGTCAAAAGGAGATATAACATGCTTCTTGTAAATGATTGTAAAAAGCCAAGTGCTCAAATGTAACCTTGAGTACAGGTTTTAAAAGGAATAAACACAAAGTGTTGAAAATTATTTTAAAATGTTATATCTTTGGAATAATAAAAATATATAAATTAAAGTTTCCTGATACCCATCAAATTGTCAAAAAAGAATGAAAAAATGAAATTCATACTAGTGAGAAAATATAGAAATATGCAGATTATTCAGTGTTGTTAGAATTATAAACTTGTAGAATCATTTTAGAGAGAAATCAGCTTAAAATAAAAACTTACCATTTCAAGTCAATTTAACAACAGTTATTGATTTAGTATCTTCTCTAACCCAAGCATAGGGCAAAATAAATCAATTTTGCAGAATATGCCCTTAATTATTTTGTAAAACAGTTGATTTTAAAGGTTTTATTTTTGTATAATTTAAAATCACAAATGACAAAAACAAAAATAAATCAAATATATATTTCCACCTATCTCTGTTTCTTCATCTCTATAAAACAACATCTATATTGATACATCATCAATATCTATACATGTATTTGGATCCATATCTCTCTTTTCTCTCTTTCTATAAACATTCATAAATATTCATATAGACATAGACATATAGAAATAAATATAGAGTAACAGAAGTAGAGGATAAACATATCCTTATGATACATTTTTCTATAGACATGTATAGATTTAAAATTGTAAATATGATACAAAACTATATTCTATATTCATGTAAACCTATTGTATTGTATATATCTACATATATCTGTGCACATCCAAATATATATCTGTATAAATATACATACATGCATACTTATACAAATACATATATATCTTTTTTTTTTTCATTTTGGGGATTAACAGCAAGATGAAATGTTTTCTCTTGACATAATAAAAAATCAAGGATAACTACCCCAGATATAATGAATTAACTTTTTTTTCCCTCCTTAATTTCTCTATCTGCTGTTCCAGAAACTTAACATTTCTCCTTCAAGTTCTATACTTTTTCACAGACTTCTTCTAATGTGTCCCTGTTAATATATAAAATGTATAGACATAGAATAATCTTAAAATTGGGAAGAAGTATTCAAAATTCATATAATTTTCTTGGAATAATTTAAAGCGGGAAAATAAAATTTATAATCAATGAAATAAGCAAAAGTCACTGATATAAGTATCTACTAGATGTTGTATTACATGGAGCAGATATAAAGATAAATTTGAAATGACCCCAATCCCTGATAAATCTATGATCTGGATGAGAAGATAAGACATTTACATAAATAGGCACACACAGAATATATACAAACTTAATAGACAGTGATGGCACTAAGATTTGGGAAAATCATAAAGGACTTCATTTAGAAGGTTATATGTAAGCCGAGACTTGAAGGATACTAGAGATTATAAAGGGTGAACTTTGAAAGAAGGGATTATATTAAAATCAGCATGAAAAAATCTTAGGGAGACAAATCTTTATTATAATCCATGAAAATAGAATTTTATAAGAACTATGAGTCCAAAACACAGGAAGAGAGAATCCATGATTTTGACTGAACCCAGTTACCTGGATACTAGTTGTTTTATTGCTACAATGACATCTTTGTTTCTCAGGCTGTATATTAAAGGATTAAAGAGTGGGGTCACAATGGTGTAGAAAAGAGCAAGTACTCTGTCTACTCCTGGTGAGTGACTTGACTTGGGTCTCAAGTATGAAATAAAACAAGACCCATAAAATAATCCCACAACTATCAGATGGGAGGAACAAGTGGAGAAGGCTTTGCGTCTTCCCATGGCAGATGGTAGCTTCAGGATGGTCTTGATGATTTTGAGGTAGGACCAGAATATCAACATTGAAGGAATAGTAAGAAAGAGTGTAGCACCAGCATACACACATAGCTCATTCAAAGATGTATCCCCACAGGCCAGGTTCAGTAATGGGGGAATATCACAGAAAACATGATTGAGTTCATTAGACCCACAGAAAGACAAAGAGAATACCTGCCATGTTTGTGCTATCTGAAGTGGAATTCCAATTATCCAAGCACCAGTAACTAGTTGAAGACACTTTTTGTGGTTCATGATGAGAGGATAGTAAAGTGGCTTACAGATAGCCACATAACGATCATAGGACATCACAAGCAGGAAGAAGCTTTCACTGCCTCCTAGACTAAGGAGCAAACCAAGTTGGACAGCACATGCTAGAAAAGAAATATTTTTCTTTTGGATCCAAAAGTCTGATAGCATTCTGGGGAGAGTCACTGATGTGTAGCAGATTTCTAAGAAAGAAAAATTTCCAAGGAAAAAATACATGGGGGTCTGGAGAGCAGCAGTGACTTTGGTAATGACAATGATGAGGCTATTTCCTAAGAGGATAGTTGTGTAGATAATTAAGAAAATTCCAAAGAGAAGCCCTCGGAGGTTGGGAAAGTCAGAAAATCCTAAGAGAAGGAATTCCACCACCATGCTGAAATTTGTTTCTGCCATTTTCCCTTTCTATATTCCAAATGAGAAAATCAATACATTCATATTAAGCAAATCCACAGACTTCTTTGTACCACTATCTGTTCTTATAAAATTAATACTTTGATTTATCCTCGAGATAAATGTCAACTCTCTTTGACTTGAAATACTTTAAAATTTCAATTTTAACTGCATAATGCATAAATGCAAAAGCACACAATTTCAGAGCCATAAGTGATGTCAGAAGCCATGTAATTCAAAACATACTGAGAAAATAAATCCTATCACCATTTATCTGAAATATCATATCTGAAATTTCTTCTATTTGTGGATTTTCATTGCAGGAATTATCTATATACTGAGATCATTATTAAAATTTACCTAATTGTTAAGAAATCTCTGTCTCTGTCTCTCCCTCCTTCTATCCTCCCTCCATCATCTTGGCGTTAATTATGAAATTTATTTTTCACACTTTTTTATCCTTTGCTCTCATTTTGCCTTTTACATGTAATCCTTTAAATTGACATTTTCATTGTTGATTGAATGACAAAATGTGAATGAGCAATGTGTTACAAAAAGCTGCCTTAGGATGTCCAAAGGACATCTCCAACTGAATTGGCATTGCACTAATCAATGAATTGATGGCCATTTATTAAGTGCTTACTGCATGTCATTTATTGTGCTACATATAAAGTCTATTTGAAATAATACTCATTTTGAAGAGAGACAAGGACTTTGTAGAAGTGGAATCTAAAGACTTCCCTAGACTCTCCTCCATTGACAAACAGAGAATGATTTTTAATTAATCAATTTTCACTGAGATGGATTTAAATTTTGCTTGGTGACTCAAATCACAGAGTGCTCATCGATAATTTTGTAAAATACAATTCTGACTTTGCTGTCACCTTATTCAATAAACTTTAGCATCTCTCAATTACCATTAAAATCTAATATAAACTTATTTCCAATTTGAAATCCTTCCTTTTTTGACCTATTCTTATATTTTCACTCTTGTTACATTATTTCATTCAAAACCTAGTTTAATAAAGTAATTTTCTTACTATCCATCCTACCTGGCACGCTATCTCCCTTCACATCTCCCTATCCCATCCTCCTGCCTTTCCATGCATGAAATGTTCTTACTTCTTAAATCAGTTTTAAAGAATGTGTAGTTTTTTTTTTTTTGAGGTCCTTCCATCCTGCAGTTCATAACAATCTCCCATAATTCTGAATTTTTATGGCATATCTGTATGATAATTTGGCACTGAGTCTATATTGCTTTGGAGATCTTCTAAAAATTAATAAGGTAATAAATTTGATGAATTCTGCCCTATTATATGAGAGTCAAGAGTACTCATATAATTTGCCTGCATTGAATCATATCATAAATTGATGGAATGAAGTATTAGTAAATGGAATTGGTTGTTTTAAAAATATGATTTTTAGTTCAATGTTAAGTCTTTGTACTTAAATATCTACCCACTATTCAGGATAATTTATGTATATATATATATATATATATATATATATATATATATATATATATATGTGTGTGTGTATATATATAATATATATGTGTGTATATATATATATATATACACATATATATGTATATATATATACATGTATGTATATATATGTATGTATGTATGTATAATTGCTTGATTGAGATTAAAAGAATGTTTCTTTGAAATCCCTCTAGAAGGAGTAACATGATTAGTCATTGAAAAAAAGTAGAATTTCAACATTGGAATGTGTTGGTAGAAAGTAAAGAAATAAGTATAAAAAGAATGTATATTTCAACCTATGAAAATATTCTCATTTTAAAAGAAAATGTGTTTGAGTAAATGCCCAGCAATTTAAAAAAAAATCTAAATCCTTTCCATGGAACTATAACAAAAGATTTATTTTCAGCTTCATTAAAGCAAAAATAATTATAATAATGTGCAAAATAACAAAATTAAGATGATTAAAATAATTTATTCTATTACATACAATATTGGTACAGTGGGATTAAAATAAAAATTTAAATTAAACCTCACTATTTTCACATTTTTAATCATTCTTTTTAATGATTTGAAAAAAAAAACATCTCAAAGCATCCCCTTCCCAATTGTGAAAACATGATCTTTTGTAGGTCAGAGGGATGTCAACCAGGGTTCTGAAAGTCTCTCATGCTTTTTACTGAATCTTGATCCCTAAATATTAGAGTTTTAATCTACAATGAAATATTCCATATCTACCTGGCTTAGATAGAATATAATCATAATCATTTTTTTATTTTTTTGAATAAAAATAATGAAAATAAAATACTAATACACTACTATTAATTATGCTTTTCTTTCAGATAGGCAAATAAAAGGCTTAACCAATAGCAACTTATTTGAATATCAAGACAAACCTGGGATATATATATATATATATATATATATATATATATATTATATATTATATATATAGTATAGATGAATTTTCCTTCATTTCATAGATAAGAGAACTGAGGCTGAATTTAAGTGAAATGTCTAAAGTTACAAAATAAGTAAACATGAGAGTGACAACTTAGGCCCAGTCTTTCCTTGAATATCATATTAATATTACTCTCTCCATGCCAGTGGACTGCCTCACAATTAAAATTTAAAATACCCACCTGATTCATCTAAAATCTACAAGAACATCCAGCTCCTTCCAAAATGTGAACATTTGCATTGAAATCAAGAAAAAATCCTTTAAAAAGATTTTCTTAAAAAGAAAATCAGTCTTATTCTCCTTTGATCCATGGGGATAGCTCCTCTCCGAAGTAGCTTTTTAATTTCTTATTAGGAAAAAAAATATTTCTGCCTTAAGCCAGTATTTTACATATTGCTAATGAGGTGATGTTATAGAAAGAGCTCTGGGATTATAGTCAGGAGACTTTGTTTCTAGTTTTGCTTATCTTTAAGCTTTTTTCAACTGCCTTTTATTTTTGATGCCCTCAGTGTCCAGGGACTAAAATATAGGGACTTTAATAAGCCCTTCAGAAACTGGAATACTAAGCATCAGTCATTTTCTTCCTTTGTGTAACTTTTGTTCTGCTCATCAGAGAATTCAGACTCAAGGAAAAAAAATGGTGATGAAAAATAATAACAGTTCTATTATGTCACATATTCCATGTAAAATTGGTGAGATCCATAGAACATTTTGACCCATGTTTTCTTTACCTATAAATAGAAAAGATATTTCTTTCCCAAATTTAAGATACTATGTTGATGTGAGAATCAAATGCCAAAGTGAAGGACACATCTCCCCAAATCATCTCCATACAATTAAAAAAATGATTCAAATCAAATTCTGCAAGAGATTAGCCCCCCCAAAAAAAGTCTGAATAAGACATTTTTTTTCAAAGGCAAAACAACTTAGGAGATAAAACTTAGGTTTCTTTGGCCTTGAGTTGTGGGCCATCCATGCAACACCACCTGTTGCTGGCTTTGGGAGGGGTCTGACAATATCAGCCACAGCTTCAAGAGAATCAACCCAGAGACAAAGAGATTGGATAACTTTTCTGAAAGATTATACGAGATTTGTGGGCTTGCCTTGGGCCCCAAATCAAGCACTGTTCAGTAACTTCAAAGCACATACTCCCTTCCCCTTCTGAGTCACAGTTTCAATCCAGAGGGAGAAGAATTAGGACTCCTGAGAAGCAATAGTTCTTTAGGCTACAAAAAAATCTATGACCTTTCCTGGGTAAGGAGCAGAGCAAAGATCAAAAGATTAATGACCACACCTCTTCCCAGTTTATAGATCCTTAAAAGTATCAAAAACTTATAGATACCCAGAGTGATCTACAAAGTTAATAAGGAGGGAAAAAATTCTAAAGCTAGTGACAGTACCCCCTATACCAGACCAATGCTAAAATTTCAAATTCAAGAAGCAGACTGGAAAAAATTAGGAAACAACACAAAAGAGAACTTGACTAGGAAAATCAATTAGAGGAATACATAAGATCAATTCTCAAATGCAGAAAAAGATAATAGCTTGAAAATTCCTGTAAATGAATTCTGGGGGTAGAACCATGATGGTGGAGAAAAGTCAGAAATGTGCTCACACTTTCCCACTTTCACTCAGAAACCACATGAAATCAAGACTCTGTTTGAAGTAAGCCAGAGCCATTCTTCAACTCAAGGTAGACTGAAAAAACTTCAGGAAAGGTCAGTCTCAATGGGGTGAAAAGAGTGTTCAGCCCAGATCAGAAGAAATCTGGTGAGAGTCTTAATCACAGCAAATCAGCAACTAAGACCCTCGGGCCTGGCTCAGTAGAGGAGCAAATTATTGGAGAAAACCCCAGTATTCAAAAGGCAAACTCTGGAAAACCAGAATATTTCATGGAAAGAGCAGCCAAGCTAACCCTTACAAACACAAGAGGCTCCTATGCCCAAAGCCAAGGCTCACAGCTACATAGGAAGCTTGGTCCAGGGCCATCTTTACCCCAGGAACAGAGATCCACCTTAAAAACTGGGAAAAAAAAAAAAAAAAAAAGGAAATCCTGAAAGAAAGGAAAAGACAATGAGCAAGAAACAGAAAAGAACCTTGACTGTAGAAAACTACAATGATGACACGGCAGACTAAAGTACAAATTCAGATGAGGACAGGATCCACAGACAAAATCTTCAAGAGTGAAATAAATTGGCCTCAAGCTCAAAGGGGATTCTTAGAAATTCTCATAAAAGACTACAAATGGCAAATTAGAGAGGCAGAGAAAAAAAATGAGAAAAGACATCAAAGGTAGGCATGAGAAAGTATGGAAAAGGAAGGAAAAAATTGTCTGAAGAAAACTACTTAAATAAATAAACCAAATGGAACAAGAGATACAAAAAATTGAAGAAAATCACACATTGAAAACTAGAACAGGACATAAGCTTGTTGGTACTGTGTATGATGTCTACTTAATTCTGCTTACTTCATTCTGCATTACTTCATATTCCAGAAGATTTTGAAAT
Organism: Sarcophilus harrisii; assembly: GCF_902635505.1. Classification (NCBI taxonomy): domain Eukaryota; kingdom Metazoa; phylum Chordata; class Mammalia; order Dasyuromorphia; family Dasyuridae; genus Sarcophilus; species Sarcophilus harrisii. The sequence continues at coordinate 252,320,009 of NC_045431.1, forward strand.
CAGCCTGCTCATCATTTCTTATAGAACAATAATATTCCATTACACTCATATACCATAACTTATTCAGCCATTCATCAAATGATGAACATCCACTCAATATCTACTGCTGCCTCAAAGGATATACACAGTTTTTGCAACCCTTTGGGCATAGAGGAACTAAAAGTTTTTAAAACAAATTTTTAAAGTTGTTTTTAAACATGTAATTGGTAGAAACTAAATATTAATAAAGGAAATGATATAAACTATATTCAGTTATGAAAAATAAAAAAAAATATTGTTATAGTGGAATAAAGATTGGAAAAAAAAACTGAATTTAATTAACTTTCACTCTTTTACCAAACAACAATAAAAAATTGACAGCACTATATGAAATTACTTTGTGTTGGGAAGAATAAAATTGTGAATATGAATATTGGTGATTTTGCTCAGAGAGTAAAAGGTTCCTATTCCTAAAGATAAAATAATTCTGAGAGATTGGGAAAATGCTGACATTGTAAGTATAAGTATTTAAAGAGAATTTAGAGGTCTGAAATGTTCCACTTGGTATTCTTTATATTTGAATTCCCTCCAAAAAAACCTTATTTTCCTAATTCTCTTACCTTGACGGTATCTTAATTTTTTGAACCCAATAGGTCCTTTCAGTGTTTAGCTCATGAGTTAGATTCTCCATGAGACATTTTCTGATTTTTCCATTTTATAATACTGTTCTTTATATCTTAAAATTTCTTTGTAATTGCTTCATTCATATTTTATATTTCATTGTCTGAATATATGTTTTGTTTTGCCTTGTTTTTGCAGTGATAAATTATTGTTATTAATGTGTAGGATTTTTCTGTTTCATTTACATTCTTATGCCCATAACTGTAACGTGCTGAAGCTTGAGTTGATGCACTGAGGTCCCAAGCACATGAGGCTAAATAGTAATTGGACCATACTCTATTAATATATATGCTTGGAGAAAGAATGGCCCCCGCCCATTCTTTGTGCAAGTCCTGATGTCCTGTATAGGAAATGACAATTTTGGTGGGTGGAGGAGAGGGGCGGAGAGAGACTGCTGGCTGGCTTCCAGTCTGGCTGGTTTCTTGACTCAGCTGCACACATTGGGATCGAGAACCCCCTTTCACCTCTGATCCCCCTTCACCTCCGATACTTCTTCACCTCTACCGAGAATAAAGATTGAAGATTTTCCCTTAACCTGAATTCCTGACTCCGGCTGATTTTTTAAAATACGCAGTCATCACACATAATCTCTCACATAAAGTAATATAAAAAACTTGTAAGATAAATATAATGACTTTCACCACTTTCCAGATGAGGAAACTGAGGAAGACAGTATTTAAGTGATTTGTCCCAAGTTTTATAACTAATAAGACCCCAAAACAATTTAAATTTACATATTTTTCCTTCCAGATATAATGCTTATCTGCTGTGCTACTTAAGTATCTCATCTGCCTTCTTCTGGACAATGAATGGTCTTAGAAGGCCCCTAAGTGCTGGAGAAAAGGGCAATATCAGGGCAGTTTCAGTTTCACCAATAATAATAGTAATTTAGTTTGTTACAAGAATCATAGTTGGCAGAGGAGAGGGGGGGAAAAAAGTCCCACATATATCCTGCTTGGTTATTTCACTATATATGTGCAATGTAATACATACTGTATTTTGGTAAGGCCCAAGATAGTAATAAGTTTTAGTATTAGTGATATGTTACTTTTTTTGTATTCATACTATTTTTATTTCTTAGTATTAAATTTTCATTGTGAGATTAAATCATTTATGACATATATCATAACTTTTCTTACATAAACTATTCTATCTGGATGAACTGTCCTAATGGTATCTAGGTTAGAAGTGATGATGATTCAGAATATGAGACATAATTGGTGTATTCGTAATAGACAAAATGGCTTGCTTAACTATGAAGGATATATGCAGTAAGATTCTATTGGTATCCAGAGAACTGATAAATAGGCATATATATGGAATAATTTTGCACATAGAAATACAGAGATGCATACATAGGCATAAATATGTGTGTGAGTGCCTATTTATGTCTGATGATGCTCATCTCTAGGGTAAGAGTAATATTCTCTCTAAAATGTAATGTTCTCTGGGAGCAGGTTTCTTGGGAGCCTTCTGGGAGCAGCCTTAGTTTCAGTTCAGTAATCACCCCAAATACAGTCAGGTATTAAAGTCCAAATCCTTTATTGTCTCTTTCCAAATCTTATCTCCTTTCCTGTGGCCCAGTTAGCTTTCTTAGAAGCCTTCTGTAGTCTTAGTTCCAAGAGCTTCCTTCATGCCTTCTCTGGCTTCTGAATCTCCCCCAATTCCAAGGGTTTGTGCTTCAGCCTCCAGCCACAATAAAAGTGGAATATGGAATGAATCTGTCTCAGTCTCCAAGAGCTTCTAGTGTGCTTGTCCTTTTGGCCCTGAGTGCTTCTTGCTTATATGCTCCACGCTCCACACTGAGTATACACCAATCATTATATCACTAGGAAACCATTATTTGTTGTAGGATTAAATCAGTGCTAAACTAGATTTAACCATTGTCTCCTCAATTCCACTTACTACCTTGTTTCAAGTTCTGGCCCATAATAGGTCGGGAAGTGGAGAGAAAAGAGTGAGAGATAATTTTGTAAAATTTTAAAGGAACAGCAAGTTTTGTATAATAGATTTTCAGTTCATGTGCAATCATCTTTTTCATTGTACTATTATAGAAATGCTTATTTTTTCCATAAAATAAAAATGACATTTTAAAAAGAATGGGAAGAGGTAACCATACCATTTTTATTGGGTAATTAGATAACTCCAGAACAATGAGTCAGGAAGCCAAAGATCTGACTGGATACAAAGCTGAGAGAAGCATTAGTTTTGATAGGTAGTAGAATGCTCCTTGCTACATATTTTTAAAGAATAAGTAAAAGGGGAAAAAACCATATGTATAAAGATAGAGATAGTTATAGATATATAGATATAGAAATATGTATATATGTGCTGTATGTGTGTATATATATGTATAAATATACACACATAAAACATATATGCATACATAATTTATACACATGTAGATATGTGTGTATGTGTTTGTGTTTGTTCGTATATGTGTATGTTAGAAAGTGATTTTTCTTCTCCTACAAGTTGGATAACAAAGATACTTCCAAAGCTGAGATTTAACAAATTATCATAATTCATAAATGAATGATGACCGTGTTGTTTAGATTAACAAAATTTTCCCCCTCTTTAATATATTGAGGGTATTTTTTTAAGTTATTGTTTTAGGTTTTTATAATTTCCATTAGACTGATTGAAATAAATTATTGCTTAAAATAGCCTAATATTCAAATCTAACTTTGAGTACAAGTTTTAAAAGGAACAAATACAAAATTTTGATAATTATTTTAAAATATTTTCTATCTTTGGAATAATAAAATTGCACAAATTAAGTTTCTGTTACTCCTCAGATTGTCCAATATAATGAAATATGAAATTTACTGTTAGTGAGAAAATGCAGAAATATACAGACTTGTTCAGTGCTGTTAGAATTACGAAGTTGTACAATCATTTTGGAAAAAGGGGTCAACTTGTGATAAAGCCTTACCAATTCAAGTCAAATCAACAATATCTATTGAGTATCTGCTCTATACAATGCATAATGAATAATAATTCCATTTTGGAGAATATACCATTAATTATTAAAAAAACAAAAAAAAACAACAGTTGATTTTTAGGGTTTTATGTAGCATTGTTTTATTTGCCCAAAAAAAAAAAAATCTATCTCTGCATTTCTATAAATCAATACTTATACTGATGCATCATCAATATCTATACATGAAATTGGATCCAAATCTCTCTCTGTCTCTCTGTTTCATTTATAGATATAAATACACACATATAGAAATGAATAAAAAATATAACAGAAATATATATTGATAAACAGTTATGGATATAATTATAATCTGTTATATCATACTGATGTTTATATAGACACATATAGATTTAATATTTTATGTGACATAAAATGGCATTGTGTATTTATGTTTCTCTATATGTATTGAACATATCTACATATATGTGAACTTATACAGAAATGTTATTCATGTATACATATGTATGCATGCATATACAATACACATATACACATTTGTTTCTTTTAATCCCACAAAAGTAAAATAAAGTGATTTCTTCTGACATAAGAAGGAAATTGAACTATCTTTCTAAACATAATAAAGCTTTCTTACATATTTTATAAAATATGTAACAGTACGTTACAGACATATGTAACAGCTCCATCTGCTATTCCAGACACTTAGCATTTCTCCTTCAATCTCCGTACTTTTGATAAACTATTCTAAATGTGTCCTTGTTAATATATAATATATAGACATAAACACAATAATCCTAATGTTAAGAAAAAAGTATAACAAGAATTCATATAATTTTCCAGGAATGATTTAAACCAGGAAAATTAAAAATAATAATAATCATTTACTTAATCAATAATTATTGATTAAGTGTCTGCCAGTTGTTGTATTGCATCTAGCTATTTTGGAGAGCAAAATGGAACTATGACCAAATGGCTATCAAACTGTGCATATCCTTTGTTCTAGTCATGTGTCTATTGGACATGTATCCCAAAGAGATCATAAGAAAACCAAAAATGACCCACATGTGCAAAAATGTTTGTAGCAGACCTTTTTGTAGTGGCAAAGAACTAGAAACTGAGTGGATGTCCATCAGTTGGGGAATTGCTGAATAAGAATGCATATGAATGTCATGGGATATTAATGCTCCATAAGAAATGATCAGCAGGCTGATTTCAGAAAAGCCAGCAGAAACTTAACATAAATTGATGTTAAATGAAGTAAATCCAAAAGAACATTATAGACATCAACAACGAGTTTATGTGATTATTAACTGTGATGGACATGGCTTCTTTCAAAAAATGAGAGCATTAAAGATCAATTCCAATAGACTTGTGATGTAAAGTGCCATCTGCTTCCAGAGAGAGGATTGAGAAGACTGAATGTGGATCACACCATAGAATTTTCACCTTTGCTGCTGCTGCTGTTGTTGTTGTTTATCTACTTGTTTTCTTTTATTTCTTTCTCATTTTTCTTTTTTTTTTTTTTGATCTGATTTTTCTTGTATAGCCTGATAAATGTGGAAATATGGGTAACAGAAAGAAAATGTATAATATTTCATTGTAAAACCAACTTAATTGAAAAATAGATTCAGAAGAAATAATTAATGAATTCATGAACTTATGAATGACATGACGCAAAAAAAAAAATTCTAGACATCAACTTTCAAGAAATTATCAAGAATAACTATCCTCGTATTCTAGAATGAGATGGTAAAACATATATTGAAAGAATTCACTGTTCCCCTCCTACAAGAAATCCTCAAATGAAAACTTTCAGGAATATTACAGCTTAATTGCAGAGCCAAATCAAAGAGAAAATACTACAAGCATTCAGAATTCAAGGAGGGAGGAACCAAATTCAGGATAACACAAAATTTAGTTGCTTCTACATTAAAGAATGACAGAGCCTGAAATATGATATCTGGGCAATTGCAACCAAGAATTACCTACCTAGGAAACCTGATCCCTAATCTATGGGGGGAGGAATGAATATTCAATGAAATAGAAAACTTTCAAGAATTTTTGAGGAAAAGAACAAAGCTAAATAGGGGAAAAAATGACTTTTAAATATAAGACTCAAAATAAATATAAACCCTAACCCTAACTCTAATCAAAAATGTTAGCTGGAATTTGCATAAATATATAAAATAAGAACTACTCTTCAAAAGACAAAAATTATTAAAGTGGGAAACAAACGAAAAACTTTATTTAGCACAAGTGATACAAACTAATAATAACCACTTGAAAATTGTTTAAAAAAATCTTATAATCAGTAAAATCAATACCATTGTAGTTCACAAAGTTTACAAAGATACTGAATGACTGTAAAATTAATTTCCAAAAAGATTGAGGGCAAATGAAAAGCTGTTGGTAGATTTATGGCTTGAATCATTTTGAATCAATTTGAAATAATTCAAGAAAAAGTGCTAACATTCATTATTGTTGTCCTTCATTTTTGAAAAGGACAAAATTGATATCACTATGTTAGAATGCATTTACAATGTGTCCAACTCTGGCTCATCAGAACCATTGGACAAAAATAGTGCATATGAAAATTGGGTGTAGCTTCTCTAATTTTGTGCATCTCAGTTCTGCTAAGCTAATTCAATTCTGCTTTGCTCATAGAGCAGAGAACCTTTTCTAAAAAGGGCAACTATATCGGGCAGTCCTGTGCCAGTGTCTCCTATGTCATACAATCAATTCTAAAGTTTTTAAGAGAACTTGAGAGCATTTTTGTAGTGTTTTACTGACCAACTTGCATATCTCAAGAATGTTATTAGTAATAAGAAAAGACACACAAATATGATAATATTCATAAAAGCATCATCTGAAAATTTAAAACAAATCTGAAAAGGTTTCTGATGATTGTTTAATGCTAGAAATATATTAGCATATTTATGCTTTAACAAATTCAAATAAGAAAATTTCATGGAAACTGGGAAAAATTGGGAATTTCAGATGCTTTAGAGGTTATCTGATTGCAAATGAGCAAAATAAATTACACAAAATGAAAACGGTTTGATTATGAAACTCTTGGGGAAATTGATAAGTCCAGGTTTTTGTATACTGTAAACTCATGTGCCTTAAGTAATTTTTGAAGTAATTATTTCAGTTTATCATTTTACCTTAAGGAAAGAAATTTAACTTTAAAAGGCTAAAATTAAATGATATTTGATGTTTGTAATTCACAACTACAGTAGATATGACATTGGGATGGGAGAAAATATTGCATAGCATTGATTATTTTGGATGAGTAAATTTTCAAATGAAGTTAGGCAAGAAGAACAAAAGTCAATTTCTATAGTAATAGAGTTCTAACTAAAAAAAGGCTCATTAAAATCTCTTATTTCCATCATGACCCTAGTTATTTCAGTAATAATTTTCTTAGTGCAGTAATGACATCCTTGTTCCTTAGGCTATATATCATAGGATTAAACATTGGTGTTAAAATGGTATAGAAAAGAGAGAGCACTTTGTCAATTTCTTCTGAGTGACTAGCTTTTGGTCGCAAATACATAATGGCAATAGACCCATAGAATAAACTCACAAGTATAAGGTGGGAAAAGCAAGTAGAAAATGCTTTGTATCTACTTGTAGCTGATGGAAGTTTCAGAATTACAGTAATGATTTTAATGTAGGACCATAGTATCAGTAGAAAGGAAATCATGCCAAATAGCACAGCCACAATATAGACAGATAACTCAGTTGTGGATGTGTCCCCACAGGCTAATTTCAGTAATGGGGGAATGTCACACAAAACATGATTGAGTTTATTTGAACCACAGAAGGGTAAAGAGGAAACCAGATATGTCAGAGTTGTTTGAACTGGGATCCCACTGATCCAAGAGACCACCACCAGTTGGACACAAAATTTGTGATTCATGATGAGAGGATAGTTCAATGGCTTACAAATGGCCACATAATGATCATATGACATCACAGCCACGAGGAGGCATTCTGTGCTACCAAGGACTAGAAAGAAGCCAAGTTGTATAGCACAAGCCAAGAAAGAAATATTTTTGTTATGGGACCAAAAGTTTGTTAATAATTTGGGGAATATGACTGAGGTATAGCAGATTTCCAAAAAGGAAAAGTTCCCAAGGAAAAAGTACATTGGTGTTTGTAAAGCTGCATCAGTCTTGGTTACTGCAATGATAAGACCATTCCCCACCAGGATATTCATGTACATGATTAAAAATACTGCAAATATAAACCCTTGGAGTTTGGGAATGACAGAAAATCCTAGAAGTATGAATTCCATAACAATGGTATAATTTTCTCCTGACATCTTCATGTGTGTTTTGTATTTACTTTTTATTTATGGAAATAGTTGAATAGAAGTCACCTTTCTGGTCTCTGTTTCCTCACCTATAAAAAGAGAGATTTGAATTACATATTTTCTATGTCTTTTTGAAATCTAACGTAACATATTCCAGGTCCAAACATCACACCAATTAAACAAACATAATTTAAACACCTACTATTCAACTTTTACAAGACTGTAAAGCAACAACAATATCCACAGATCATAATTTGAAAGACAGATAATTCTTTATTGTTGACTCTAGCCAAAGATCCCTTCATAATAAATATTCATAATTCAATTATTTTTAAATTGCTATTGCTTTTGTTCTGTCATTTTCAATCTTTTTTATTCTTTGTGACCCCATCTATTATTTTCTTGACAGAGATATGAGAGTGGGATGTTTAGGATATTTGGTTTCAGATATGACTATCAATTCAATGAAAACAAAGAATAGCTTCAATGAAACACACACACACACACACACACACACACACACACACACATATGCACGCACACACCAATCCCTACTTGCCTTCTGTAGTTGTAAAGAATAATAGGAAATGGCTTTAGATCTAGAAATGAATTTGGTCCAAAAAGATACAGATAATATTGGGAAAGTGAGTCTCAGAACTAATATAAGTCTTGCTTTTCTGATTCCAAATACAGCTGTTGGTATGATATGGTACAATATACCATTTAAGTTTGTATTTGACTTGAAGTACCAGAAGTCTAGAAAACACACATTTTATACAACTGAACTAGTGGTTAAAAAAAAAAAAGAAAGAAAGAAAGAAAAGAAAAGAAAAGAAATTTATTTAATTTCTCTGACCATGCCTGGCCATAATCATTACACTTATGTATGTTTTCTCATTTTTATTAAATTGCTCTCTGTCAATTTTCCAAATGATTAATTGAATTCTACTTAAATTTTTCAAGAAAGAAAATAAGCAAGTTCCCTTCTTCTCTGAATTAATAAGTAATTGCAAAAAATTACAGGAAGATCTAACTTTTGGAAATGTAAGCATATCAATTGTATTTAACACACGTTTGGAGTTATCTTGCATAATTCCTAGTCTTTAATATTTATTTTCCAACATCCTAGAAGGATCATAAGATCCTAGTGTACTCTTGGAAGGGCCCATATTCCAGCAAATCCCATTCCCTAATTTTATACATAATGAAAGTGAGACTTAATAAATTTAAGTGATTTTCCAAAAGTCATAAAGGCAGTGTCAGAGGTGGTATTAGAATCTAAGTTCTCTTACACCAGGATTAATGCATTTTTTCTGTTGCACAATTTTGGGTATTTCAAGACTTGTTTAATATTTTTTTTTATTTTCTATCTGATAGGTAGATAAAAGCTATTAATTACAATAAGATAAATTAAGTATAATTTAGCAGAACCAGGAAAATTTCATATTTCAACATATCAATCTAAATGGCTAAAGTTTGCATTCTAAAATAAAATGCTTATTTCAACTTAGTGAATTTTCTTTTTTTAATATCTGCATGGAAAGCTAACATATGTATGCATTATGAGTCATTAATAGCATCTTATGCATTTTTTTTCAGATTATTTTTCACTGGAGTGATAGCTTGATGAGTGCCTCACTGCAAGAATGAGAAATCTAATGAAGTGAGAGTTTGATGATGAGTAGAGTAGAAAAGAGACTAGAATTAAATTATTCACCAAGAAAGATAGGCTCAGTTATATCATTCCTATTGTGGACTGGTGAAGCAGAAAGACACTAAATACTTGGAAGAGAAGAAATCTAAGAATAAGCAAGTAGGGCAGGAGAGAGAGCATCAATCCTGGACTCAGGAGGACTCAAGTTCAAATCTGAGCTGTCAGACACTTGACACATATTAGCTGTGTAATCCTGAGCAAGTACCTCAACCCTGATTCCCTCACAAATAAAAAAATAAATAAAAAGTAAATTGACAAAAGATGGAATTAGATCATAAAAAACAGAGGAAATGGAAAACAAACAAAAAAAACCAACAATAATAACAACAAAACCCTTTAAACCTTTAAACCTATTTCATGTTCTTTCCTTCATTGTTGTTCTTTCTTCACCTTGACTAGTTTGATAGGACCCTCATATTATATTTGTGTCACAAATGCCAGCTCATTTGTTATTTTTCCCTTAAATCGCATTAATTCATTTGCTACAATCATAACTGTGCCTGCAGACATCATGAAGAGTGTTATGGGAACACAGGCTCTATAGTAGGAATCATGAAACCTGAGATTTATCAAATCTATGGTTTTTCTCAAACAAGCTGTATAGCCAAAGTATCCTCTATAAACTTCTCTTTGCTTCAGTTTTCTCACCTGAGAATTGAAGACATATTTGGGTCCACATGGTTAGATCAAATGGCACAATGTATGTGAAGAGATTTTGAGGAAAAGAAAGTAAAAATGTCTTATCATTGTCACCTCAAATTTACCAACTCAAATTCAGGTAATGGAGCTATTCACTCTTCCTATCCTCCTCCCCCTCTCTCTTTTGTTTTCCCTTCTTTCTCTACAGAGTACATATTTGGACTAGTTTACAGAATTGTATAAATTATGATAAATTCCAGTTCTGAGTTCTATGTTAAAGTCTCGTACAGGACTGTTAAGTGGCACAGTGGATAAAGAATAAGTCCTGAAGTCAGCAGAACCCGAGTTCAAATCTGATCTCAGACACTTAACACTTCTTAGCTATGTGACACTGGGCAAGTCATGTAACACCAATTGCTTCAGAAAAAATAGTCTCTTCCAGTACTGATACTTTACGTTTTCAGATGCCACCTAGTTCTACCATGCCATATTCTACTCCATATTTCAAATTGTGATTTCTTAATATTCTAATAAATGGTTCTTAAATTGAATTTAAAAGAAATTTAATTCAACAATGCAATTCAAGAGCTCAGTAGTTGTGAAATATAACTTAAAAAAACACATCCTTCCACAGCATCCTATCTTTGCTCCAAACATTTAGTTACTTCTCATATTTTCTGCCATCAGCTATTCAGTCACTTTCAGGAAATTTAAATCTATTTCATCATTATGGAATTTATTCAAGAGAAATAAGTACTGAGAAACTAATGGTGTTATGTATTTATCCCAGACTCATTTGCTTTGTATGTGTATGTTTTTGTGGATGTGTTGCCTTTGTGAGTACAGGGAAATAGACACTTGTCCCCAGTGAATATATGCCTAATTTATCTCTAGAATTTCATGACAAAGGGAAATAGTTGGTGGAAACCCTTCTTTGGAAAATCGTAATAAGAAAATCATAGTTAAAACTTTAGAATTTTATAATGTCAGTGCATATTTTTTCAAACTCTTTAGAGAAGGTTTTCAACTCTGTTTCATTTAGTATGTGACCACTTCAGAGTTAGAGTGTATTAGGGAAACCTGAAAATCAATCTTAAATAAAATTGGGGTATTTTATCTTCTTCTACTGAGAAATTGTGATGTTGAAGAATATTTATCTAGATATCAGCTTATTTCAATTAAAAAAATAATACTGCATATAATCCTCAAGTTTTAGAAAGATAGATATAATTTAAACTTCCTTCTATATCCTTCTATTGTTATTTATACTTTTTAAGAATTTGTAATAATTAACCATGCCCAGGATCCATATGAATCTTCCTAACTAAAGTTAAATTTTGAAATATAGAAGCAAACTAAGAATACAGTAACTTGTATCTGAGATATTACCTTATAACTAAATAAAATGGGGCATAGGACATTCTGTTTGAGCCTTAATGATTATTATCTGAAATTTTTAAATGACAACTGAAAAAAATGGACCTTTTCACATTCAAGATTTTTTTTTTATGTTTTCAATCATTCTTCCCTTCTTTATTGCATCTTGTTCCCACAATATAAAGGGCAAAAGAATATAGAAATAGCAAAAAACATGGAAATTGTGTGGCTATCACTTAATAGAGAAAGTCATTTCATATCTGAACACATATGCTTATCTTTTCAGATGGGATAAAACTATTTTCAGCTCTTTCTTTATTTGTTGAAAATGTTTAAATCAATATATTCATGTACTGTTGGGATACGAGAGCCACCTGCCAGTGGCTGCTAGAGATCTAACTCAGACCTGTAGTTTATGTGAGATGATGATTGATGATGATGATGGATGATGATGATGGATGATGATGATTGATGGATGATGATGATGATGATGATGATGATGATGATGATGATGATGATGATACAAAGAGTTGCTGTTCTCTGACCTCTCCGACTGAGGCCGTTGTGCGTTATCTGATCTCTCTCCTCTTCCCTCTGCCTCCAATTTATTTCATTCCCAGTCCATAAGCAACACCTGTGTCAGCAAAGCTGCTTTGCAATTCCTTCAGATGTTGTGATCCACAGCTGTGGAAGCTCTCTGAGAACTGATCTGCTCCCTCCTTAGGCATGGTCTTTAACAATGTATATTGCCGCCCTTTTTGTAGTGGCTAGAAACTGGAAACTGAATGGATGTCCATCAGTTGGAGAATGGCTGAATAAATTGTGGTATATGAAAATTATGGAATATTACTGTTCTGTAAGAAATGACCAACAGGATGATTTCAGAAAGGCCTGGAGAGACTTACACGAACTGATGCTGAGTGAAATGAGCAGGACCAGGAGATCATTATATACTTCAACAACAATACTAGATGATGACCAGTTCTGATGGATCAGGCCATCCTCAGCAACAAGATCAACCAAATCATTTCTAATGGAGCAGTAATGAACTGAACCAGCTATACCCAGAAAAAGAACTCTGGGGGATGACTAAAAACCATTACATTGAATTCCCAATCCCTATATTTATGCACACCTGCATTTTTGATTTCCTTCACAAGCTAATTGTACAATAATTCAGAGTCTGATTCTTTTTGTACAGCAAAATAATGTTTTGATCATGTATACTTATTGTGGATCTAAGTTATATTTTAATATATTTAACATCTACTGGTCATCCTGCCATTTAGGGGAGAGGGTGGGGGGGGGGTAAGAGGTGAAAAATTGGAACAAGAGGTTTGGCAATTGTTAATGCTGTAAAGTTACCCATGTATATATCCTGTAAATAAAAGGCTATTAAATTAAAAAAAAAATAATAATAAAAAAAAAAGAAAAGAAAAGATTAATGTGAAAACTAATGAGTGACAAAATAAAATTCTTATTTAATGTGAAAAAAAAAAAAAAAAAAAAAAAAAAAAAACAATGTATATTGCCAGGAAGTTATTGACCAGTATCAGTAAAGCAGGATGTCTCCCATGAAATTACCTAGACATATAACATTAGTGACCTGAAGGAAAATAATGATGATGATGATGAAGATAATGACAATAACAAAAGATATTTACCTAATGTTTTAGGCTTTTTAAATAAGTTTAAAGAAATCATTTCATATGAATTCTATAAAATCCCTCATATTAACTATTATCTTTTTTTTTTTTTTTTTTTTTGTGTGTGTGTGTGTGTGTGTGTGTGTGTATAAGAGACTCAGAAAGATTATGCTACTTGTACAAGGTCATACAGCTAATAAAATATTCTTAAAATTAAGCTTGCGACCACTTAGAAGAGTAAGGAGCAAAAATCAAACATAAACTTTCACCAACAATAAGTACTACATCCATTTCACTACCCACCAATTGCTGCACAAAGTCCCAACTTTCCTTTTAAAAATTATCAAAGAAACAAGAGCACTTTAAAAAGAGAGGATTCATTCCTATCCTGATTTTCTTCTCTGGTATCTACTCTTCTCCCCTTTTTAAGGAGATGCCAGGGCACTTGACTTCAAGTCCATTATTTCAGACATTTGGCAATGAGACCTTAAAAAATGATGGGAAGAAAAAAACTTTCATCACCTAATGATGAAAAAAATAACATATATTAAAAAGGTCTCCTAATGAAAGTTCTTATCTTTTGAGGATAATCCTTCCCTAATATATAATTCAATAAAATTCCTGTTGATCTTTTCCTACAATACCCTGCCTCCCTAGGTTTTTCACTTCTGATTTCTCAATCAAATTGCTAGCTAAAAATCTCCTCTAAAATAACTTTATACATCACCCTGGAGGATGCTTATGTATCTATTGATGTTATTCCAAATACTGTCATTTCTAAGTTCCTCAGTTTATTCACTTCTCATCATCTATTACTTCACTGTACATCAGGTATACATAGGATTATCATATTCTTCATTTACAAGTATTCTAAGTCATTTTAAAAAAAAAATTCCAAAATTTCTTTATTTACTGAATCACCTAGCTGCCTTCCAGAATGTGAGGCAAAGAGGTTTAAATTATCTTCTAGTTGGGTAGAAGTAAAAAGGTTATTTTTAGTTTAAATTTTGATTTCACTCAAATTAAAGTTGGTAATTCAAGGCAGCTAGGTGACAAAGTGGAGAGTTTCTGGCCTGGAGTCAGGAAAACTCAACCTCTTGAGTTTCAATCTGGCCTCAGACACTTATTAGCTGTGACACTGACAAGTAACATAACCCTGTATGCCTCAGTTAATTTTTCTACAAAAGGAACTAAAGAAAGAAATGACAAACCATTGAGGTATCGTTGTCAAGAAAAATCCAAATAAGGTCATGAAGATTTGGATGTGACTGGATAACAATAAAAGACAATTTATATTTTGTTGAATTTACTTAGATTATAGAAAGATGGATTAAAGAAGTATTAGTAAATGGAATTGCTTTTTAAAGATATTATTTTAGGTTCAATGTTAAACTTCCAATATCAACAGATATCTGCTCCCAATTCAGAATTGTTTAAATATAATTCCTTGCTTTGGGTTAAAAGGATGTTCTATTGATATCCTTCTAGAAGAAGTAGCATGATAAGTTATTGAAAATCAGTAGCACCTCAATGTGGAATGTGTTGATAGATACTAAAAAAAATAAACATGAAAAGAATGTGTATTTCAATCTCTTAAAACATTCTATTTTTAAAAGAAAATGTGTGATTAAATGTCCAGCAAATTTCAGATAAATTCATAATCTTTCCCATGGAATTATTCTTTAAAATATTTTTCCCAGATTCATCAAAGCAAGATGATTAAAATAATGTCTTTAAAATATTACATATAATATTTGTACAGTGAGACTGAAATTAAAATAAAAAATAATACCATGCTAGCTCTCCACTTTATTACCATTATCTTTAATGATTAAAAAAAATAAAAACTTTACATATATCAAAATCTGCTTCTCCCTACTATGAAAACATACTCTCTTTTAGAGGTTAGGAGATGCCTCCATGGTTCTGAAGGTCTTCCATAAGCTTTACTGAATGTTGATTCCTAAATATTAGATATCTAAATACAGTGAAATACTCCATATTTACATGGATAAGATGGAATAAAATCCTATTTATTTATTTCATTCTTTAATGCAAATAATGAAAATGAAAGAATCATACACTAGTGACTACTGACATACCACTTCAAAGTAGGTAAAAAATAAAAGGCTTGACATACAGTATCTTATTTGAATTTCAGGACAAACCTAGGAGATATATAATATGGATGCCTTTTTCTTTTATTTCATAGATAAGAAAATCGAGTCTGAAATTAAGAGAAATTGTCTTAGGTCATAACGTTAATAAGTAATTCAGACCCAGTCTCCCCTTGAATACAAACTCAACTTTACTTTTCCCATTACAATAGATTAACTCTCAATTAAGTGTTAAAATTCCCACCTCAATCCTTTAAATTCTGCAAAAAGAATTGCAAGCTCCTTTCACAATGTTGATTGTGTTGAAAGCAATAAGAATTCCTTAAAAAGAAAATTAGCCTTATTCTTCTTTAGTCCATGGGGATCACTCCTCTCCCAGCTCACTTTTTTGACTTCTAATGAGGAAACAATATGTCTGCCAAACACCTTTTATGAAATGCTTCAAATCAAATGATGTAACAGTTTAGCCAACAAAAAGTCAGCCTAAGACCTGTTTTGTTTCAAATGCAAGACAATTTAGAAAATCAAACAAAGCTTTCTTTGGGTTTGAGGTGTGAGCCATCCATGCAGAAACACTAGTTGCTAGCCTTGGGAGAAGTTTGACTCCAAAAGGGATCACAGATCTTACTTCAAGCTGTTACAGCTTCAGGAGCTCTCAGTCCAAAGAAAATAAAGGGATAGGATAACTGGTCATAAAGAGATTATGGTGATCCATAAACTACCATTCAATACAAAATAAAGCACACTTTGGAAATTCCATTGCTTGTAATCCCTCTGGGGCACAATTCCAGCTCAGAGAGAAGGGAATGGGAGACTACAAAGAAGCTGTGACCTTTTCTGGGTAAAGAGCAAAATACAGATCAAAAAAGCAATGTCCATACCTCTCCCAACTTCATATCTCCTTGGAAGGAATCAGGACTATCTATAAAAGTAGCAAGGAGAAAAAAAAGTCTAAGCCTAGTGACAATACTCCCCTCCCTTGGGTCCCAATGTTAATTAATGTCAAAGTTCAAAGTCAAGAAGTAAAGTAGAAAAATCAGGAAACCAGAAATGCTAACAACCATAAAAATAATTACAAGAAGAATTAGATTAATACTCAGATAATGCAGAAGAGATCAGCTTGGAAACGACTAAAAGTAAAGCCCCAGAAATAAAAATGTGCATCAGCAAAAAGCACAAAAAAAAGACTTAAAATCAAAAAAAGAAAATTTAAAAACCAAATAGTTTGATGGAAGAAAAATTGAGAAAATAAATGAGAGAGCTTCAAGATAATTATAAAGAGAGAATTTACAGCTTTGTGAATTTTTCTTTATTTTTGTGTAAAGCAACACCTTAACAAAAAACAAGGTACAATAGCTCACTGAAGAAAACAATGCTTTAAAATTAGATTTGAGCAAGTGGAAACTAACAAGCCTATGAGGCAATTAGAAAGAATGAATAAAGGCAGAAGAATAAAACATAAAAGAAATGTGAATTATCCTTTTGCAAAAATTCACTTGGAAATAGATCAAAGAAAGATAATTTAATAATTACTGAACTACCTGAATGCTAAGATCAAAAAAGTGATTAGACATTAATTTCAATAAATGATAAAGGAAAAACATTGATATATTAGAATCTATGGGAGGAGGAGAAAGATACAAATTGAAAGTATTCATCAATCTGTTCCTGAAAAGATCCCTAAATGAAAACACCCAGAATTATTGTGGCCAAATTCTAGAGTTTTCTGGAAAGGAAAGAATAATGAAAACAGAGAGAAACATGCTATTCAAGTACCATCGAGGCAGAAAGGATCACATAAGATTTCACAATTTACATGGGAAAGAAGCAGAGGGTTTGGGAAATGATATTCTGGATGACAAAAAAAGCTAGTATTACAACTAAGAATAACCAACCCAACAGAACTACGTATAATTCTGGGGAGAAGAGAAAATTTATATTTAGTGAAAGAGAGGATTTTCAAGCACTGGAGATGAAAGTGCCAGGAATGTATAGAAAAAAAAAAAAGAAAAAATATGAAATTCACACACAAAAACCAAGACAAGAACAAAAAGGCAAACATAAAAAGACAAATCAAAAGATATGTAATAAGGGTAACATCTAAATGGTAAAATGATTAATATAACTACTAAAAAATCTTATCCTTATTAGGACAGTTAGAGCACTCTATATAAAATAGGGCATCAGTTAGAAAGAATAATCCAAAAATGAGTAAGAAAGAGATGTACTAGGAGAAGAGGTAAGGGTGAGATGGAATGAAAAGGAGAGGAGGGATATGATCAATTTTCCACAAAAGAGACACTCAAGGAAGAATATATTTAAAAAAGTGGAAAATAAGGATTGCAAGAGGGGAAGTGCGTGCATGCACGTGCATGTGCGCACACACACACACACACAAACTCTGATAGTTATAGAAATAAAAGAGACATAAAAATAAGAGAAAGGAGAGAGTTTAAAAAGTTAAGAAAGTCATTAAAAATAGGCATTTATGGGGGAATTTCATTTTCCTCTTTGATATTTAGATAAATCTATTGATAAATAAAAAGTTAAGAATTACAAGTTTAGAAAGATTAGATATGATAGACCTCTTGAGAACACTGAATAAGAATAGAAAGTAGAATGCCTTTTCTTCAGCTGCATATGATACCTTCATAAAATTGACTCTTGTTAGCTCATAACAACATCACAAGCAAATGCAGAAAAGTAGAAATATTGACTACATTCTTTTAGATAAAAATAAAATAAAATCATAATCAATATACAATCAAGAAATCATAGAACTATTTAATAATAAATATAACAATCTAATACTAAAGAATGAATGGGTCAAAGAAAAAAAAAATCATAGAAATGATGAGGTTAGTATCCCCTTGATTCCTGGTGGTTATGAGGTTAGTGGCAATAAGAAAGTTGTTAAAATCCCCTTTTGGTTGGCTGAAGGTTTAAAGTGAAAAAATTCACTTATTCCCGAGTTATTAATTGGAAAATGAAAGTTTATTGTTAGATTAAAAACCAGTTTATTAAGAGACTGAGTTCTATAGTGGCAGAGTCCTATTAGGGGAATGGAATTTTGCACTGAGAATGTTTTCCCAGCGGGCAGAGTCCTAGCAAATTGCTTTGGCCTCTGCCAGGTCCTGTTAGGGAAACAGGTGAGAAAGATAAAGCGGAAAAGATAAACCTGAAAAGAGAATGTCTTCTCAATGTGCAGAGGATCCTCGAAGGCAGATATGCCAAGGAGAGAGAGAGGTTCCTTGGCATGTCCTGACCTGCTTTTGGCCCTCTGCAAGGAGTGAGTCCAGATACTGTCCTTTAAAAGGGGTCTTGAGGCTTCAGGAAGCCAAGGTTCCCAGGCTTAGATGCTTACCAGTTTTCAGCCCAGATCTCCTATTGAAATTAACAACACTTCAAACAGATGCTTTTTGACCAAGATTTCTCATTGAATCAAAGGCTCTGGCATCCCAGGAAGATAACTTATCTGGAGGGATATGCCTTCCCCAGGAGTAGCTGAGACTCCAAAAGGGATCACAGAACAAAAGAAAATACAGTTTCAGAGTAATAATCTTAAAGGAACACAGCTTCAGTAAAGGGAACAGTTTCCCTCCCACTTCAGAAACAAACAATAATCTCATTAAAGTGAATGACAATAATGAGACAACCTATCAAAATTTGTGGGATGAAGCCAAAGCAATACTTAAGGGAACAAAAGTATATCTCTAAATTATGCATTAATAACAGAAAGTTAATATCAATGAATGGTATATGCAACTAAAAAAGAAAAGGAACAGTGGATAAAATTTCATGCTTGGATTCAGGAGAATCTTAGTTCAAATCTAGCTGCAGGCACTTACTAGCTATATGACCCTGAGCAAATCAGTTAGCCCAGTTTTCTTCAGTTTTCTCATTTGCAAAATGACTTGGGAAGCTCAACAGTGGCTACTGAACTGGAAAAGATCCAGCAAAATTATGCTTAAGATTCTACAATCTAGGTTTTAGCAATATGTGAACTGACAACAGAAGAGCAGGCTGATTTGTTAACATGCAGTGGAATTAGTGACAAAATTACCAAGATTTATGGAATTATAGAGAAAGTAAAGGAGTTAACCCCACTACCCCCATAAAAAAATAAAAATATGCTTCTAGTTCACTGAATACACTAAAATCTTTTTTGTGTATCATAACAAAATGTGACAATTCCTCAAACAGATGAAAGTATAAAATTACTTCCTAAGAAACATATATGTAAATCATGAGCATGTGATGATTAAAATTATTCCAACTACAATAAAAACAAGACTGAAGCAGAATTCTGAGCTAGTGACACCTTGTTTAAAAGGTCCATGGTCCCCTTTAATAAAATGTACCTTATATCTTTCTCATGATTTGAGATGCCTCCCCCTTTCAGGGCCATATTTTTATAGGATTAGATATCTAGACACTGAAGAACAGCTATATGAAATAGAATAATTCCAATAGTTGACATATGATACATGAGATAAAATTTAAAAAATATGTCAGTAGAGTCATGAGTTGGATGAAACAAGGGATCTTTTTATACAAGATAAACTTCCTTTTAGTACAGGCAAGAAAGCTGGTATAAGCTATCATAGTGATCTGTGTTCATACCTGTTCCTGTTGGACCAGAAATTGGAATGGAGGAACAAATGTATTTGGTGGTACTTTCCATGTAGTTGACTTACCTTCACCATACTGGTTACAAGAAAAAAGGATTTGGGTGATCTATGTCACGAATGCTGATACCTTCATTGTAATAGCTAGCCTCTCATTGTAACAGACACTTTTCATCATTAATTGTTAACCAATCAGAATTGATTGCCACCCTCAGGAATAACTACTTTTGGAAGGACAGGTAAACTCTAAACCTCTTGTCTTGAGGGATTTTGAGTTTAAAAGAGATCATCAAATGATCCATCCTTTTCTTAATAAATATGCTGACCTTATTAATAAAGTGATTAGTAAATTACCCAGAAATTGTGACTTTCAGAATTTTAAAATTGTTACAAAAATGAATGATGCCACCTGTTGAATTAATAGCATTTGTATATAAAAGGAGAGAAAGTTGAAATTTCATCAGTTTATTTAATTATTAAATGGATGACTTTACAGGGTACATGAATAATATCACTTCTATAACATTGTTGTTGTTAATGAATCATTTTATATTTCTCCTATTCTTCTTGATCCCATTTTTTTTATTTTCTTGGCTAAGAAACCTGAGATGAGTTTTCAATTTTGTTGTTGTCTCTTTGTATAAGCTGAGGAACTGAGGCAAATAGGGTGAAGGGACTTTGTGTAAAGTAACACTGATGTGATTTCAAGATGAGTCCTTCTGACTTCAGGACTAGAAAATATATCCACCTACCTGGCCACCAATATAAAGAATTTATTTTTAAAAAATCATTTCAAAATAAAACTCCTCAATTCAAACTTTAAGTCAAAATCTAAATTATAAGTGGATAACTCAAATAGCTATGTTATGTCTTATTATTTATTTCTCCGAACAAAGTAACAAATCTTTTGGAAAGAGATATTTTTCCTTGAATTTTCCATCCTTATTCTAGTTTTCTTTTTCTATAAGAATAGCTATTATCTTTCCTGCACTGTATTATATTTATTGAAAGAATGTGTGACTAGAGTAAATCAGGATAATTCAGGTTCAAGTCTGGCTTCTGATAGATACCTTGTGACTGTGGGCAAGCTTCAGGTTTATAATCACCATCAAGGATTTTTTTTTCTTTTTTTTTTAATAACAGCTTTTTATTTTCAAAATACATGCAAAGATAGTTTTCCATATTCACCCTTGCAAAATCTTGTGTTCCAATTATTTCTCCCTCTTTTCCACCCATCCGTCTTTCCTAGACAACAAGCAATCCAGTACAATTCTTGTGCATATGCACATATTTCCACATTTATCATGCTGCACAAGAAAAATCAGGTTGAATAGGAAATAAAATGAAAAAGGAAAAAAAAGCAAGGAAACAACAACAACAAAAAAATGAAAATACCAATGTGTGATACACATTCACTCTCATGGTGCTCTTTCAGTTTCCAGATAGTTCTCTCCATCACATCTATTGGAATTGAGCTAAATCACTGCATTTTTGTTGAAAAAAGTCAAGTCCATTACAGCTAATCATCCCATAATCTTGTTGTTGCTGTGCACAATGTTCTCTTGGATCTACTCAATTCACTTGGCATCAGTTCATCTAAGACTTTCAGGCCTTTCTGAAATTCATCAAGGACTTTTTTAAAACTAGAAAGTGCTTGAGAATAATAGTAGGAACAATCTATACCCATGAAATTACTGGTCTATTGAAAAAAATCAATGTAAACATGTATATTAGTGAAAAATGAAAGATTATATATTTTATGATTTATGAAGATTTACAATTATACTTGGCATAAAGGAGATTACTAAAAGAAATAGACTGTCATCACTTATAAAATTTAAATGAGTTCAAATTAAATCAATTAAGTTGCATTTAGAATTTAAATAAATATTGATAAATTTTTTTCTCTAATAACTTGGGGAAATAATTAACATAAATCTAACATGTAGTACTTTAAAGTTAGCAAAAAACTTGGTATATATAATCCCATTTGGTTTTCTGAACAATCTGATACAGGTCTGATTTCCACAGTTAATAGATGAAGAAACTGAGACTGAATGGTTTCATGACTTTTCTAGGGTCACACAACTAGACAAGTCAGGGCAGGCTTTAAATAAACACAGTTTCTCTCTCCACTGACTCCCCCAGTTTCAAGTTAGAAAAAAATCAGCACTGTATTCATTATGCCACATAATTATCTTTATTTTTATATATAAAATTTTAGAGATATTTTATGCAAATATACAAAAATAAAAACTATTCTTCAAAATATAAAATAATACTAACGAACAAAGAAATGCTATATTTAGCAAAAGAAACACAAACTAACAGTAACTACATGAAAATTGTTTAAAATCCTTAATAATTAGAAAATTAATACAATCCCTATAGTAAACTAAGCTAAAAAAGTTTCTAGAAGATAGGAAAATTAGTTGCTTATAATGTTAAGGGCTAATGAAACACAGTTGACAAATTGATTCATCCATTTGGGAAAAGAATTTGAAATTTTTCAAAAAAAAATTTACTGACATTCATCTTCTCTGCTGAAGATATATTTCAAGGTTGTTATTGGTAACAAGAAAAGACAGACAATTATAAGCACAGTCAAAACATCATCATTTGTGGAAAAAAAATAATCTGAAAAGAAACCTTTTCTGATGATTGTTTAATTATGGAAATTAATTAATATATTTCTAACTCTGTCTTAACAAACACATGTGTGAGCATTTGATTGAAAAGTGGAAAAATGTTTTAGGTGATAATAAATGAGTAAAATAAAGCCAAAATAAGGTAACTAAATTTTGGTCAAGATAAGTAGAATATTGCCAGATTTTTTAAAAATCATCTTTCATTCTGTAAATAATAGATGATATGATTCTGTGAGAAATATTTCATAATGTGATTTTTTTCTTTGTTTTAGCTGCCTTGGGGGTAGAATGCGTTAAATAAAAATGAAATGACAATAACTGTTTACATTTAACATGGAGCCAAGCCCCTAGTGTCTTGAAGGAAAAATTGCAAAAGATGGGATATTAGAAGCATTGGAAATGTTGAATTTCTTAGAGTTTACATGGCTTACAATGAGCAAAATAAAATCCACAAAATGAAAACAATTTAATTATGGAGATCTCTTGGAGAAATCGATAAACCTATTTTTCTGTACATTATAAACTTATGTGATCTAAGAAATTATGAAGTAATTATTTCCATTTTTCATTTTATTTTGAGTGAAGAAATTAAACTTTAAAAGACTAAATTTAAATTTACTTTTTTAAAACACAACTACAGTAGATACAGCATTGGAATGGGAGAAAATATTCCATGTCACTGAGTTTATCGATTTTCAATGAGAAAATTTTCAAATGCAGTTAGGTAAGAAGAGATAAAATAAATTTCAGTAGTAATTGAAATTGATATAATAATAACTAAAAAAAACTCATTAAAATTTTTCTATTTTCTTCATGACCCTAATTATTTCAGCAATATTTTTCTTAGTGCAGCAATGACATCCTTGTTCCTTAGGCTATATATAATAGGATTAAACATTGGTGTTAAAATGGTATAGAAAAGAGAGAGGACTTTGTCAGTTTCTTCTGAATGGCTAGTTTGGGGGCTCAAATACATAATGGCAATAGACCCATAGAATAAACTCACAACTATAAAGTGAGAAAAGCAAGTAGAAAATGCTTTGTGTCTACCTGTGGCTGATGGGAGCTTCAATATCAGTGTAATGATTTTAATGTAGGACCACAGTATCAACAAAAAGGAAGCCATACCAAACAACACAGCTAAAATATAGACAGAAAACTCAGTCATGATCGTGTCCCCACATGCTAATTTCAGTAATGGGGGAATGTCACAGAAAACATGATTGAGTTTGTTTGAGCCACAAAAGGATAAAGAAAAAACCTGATATGTCAGGACTATTGAAATTGGGATTCCACTGATCCAGGACACAACCACTAATTGTATACAAACTTTGTGATTCATGATGAGAGGATAGTTCAATGGTTTACAAATGGCCACATAACGATCATATGCCATGACAGCCAAAAGGAAGCATTCTGTGCTTCCAAGAATTAGAAAGAAGCAAAGTTGTATAGCACAGTCCAGGAAAGAAATACTTTTATTGTGGGACCAAAAATTTGTTAACAGTTTGGGAAGTATGACTGATGTATAGCAGATTTCTAAAAAGGAAAAATTCCCAAGGAAAAAATACATGGGTGTTTGCAGAGTTGGATCAGTCTTGGTTATTGCAATGATAAGACCATTTCCCATCAGGATATTCATGTATATGATTAAAAAAATTACAAACAGAATCCCTTGGAATTTAGGACCAACAGAAAACCCTAGAAGTATGAATTCTGTGACAATGGTATAATTTTCTCTTGCCATCTTTGTGTGCATTGCATGTATACTTTATATTTGGAGAAATAGTTGAACTTAAATTTTGCCTTACTGGTGTTTCCTTACCTATGAAAAAAGATATAGATTAAATAATTTCTATGTCTGTTCGACATCTAATATAATACATTCTAGGTCCCAACACCCCACCAATTAAATAAACATGATTTAAACAACTGCTGTTCAACTTACAAGACTGAAAAAGGAAAATTATCCACAGCTTGTTATTTGAAAGATAGAACTAATTCTATATTTTAACTCTTTCCAAAGATCTCTCTCTGTCAAATAATCATAATTCAAATATTTTAGGAGTGTTACTGCTGTTGTTTTCTTGTCATTTTCAGTCATCTTGTATTCTTCATGATCATGAACATGGCACATGTTCAACTAATGGGAAGGAAAAAAATAAAAATAAATTTATTGAATTCCCCCAGCCATGACTAGTAATGATCATTGCACTTATGTGTATTTTCTCATTTTTTCCTTAGTATGTTTTATTGATTATCTCCATTCCTTTGAATTCTGCTGATCTTTGTCAAGAAAGTAAGCAACCTCCCTTCTTCTCTGAAGCAATTAAAAATTCTAAAAAAAACATAAAAAGACCTACTTTATTTGGAAATTTTAAGTCTATCAATTTTAACACACAATTGAAGTTATTCATTTATCTTGCATCATTCCTTATTTTTTATATTTAT
This sequence comes from Sarcophilus harrisii, assembly GCF_902635505.1. Lineage (NCBI taxonomy): Eukaryota > Metazoa > Chordata > Mammalia > Dasyuromorphia > Dasyuridae > Sarcophilus > Sarcophilus harrisii. Next base: position 252,345,148 of record NC_045431.1, read on the forward strand.
TTTCTAACATCTTAGAAATTTTATAAGATCATATTTTACCCTTGAAAGGGAGTAGATTACATTAAGTCCAATCCTTTAATTTAACACATAAAAATGAGACTTTATGAGTTTGTCATTTTCCAAATTCATATAGATAGTGCCAAGATGGTATTAAAATCTAAGTTCTCTTCCTCCAAGATTAATACAATTTCTCTTGTAAAAATTTGGCTACTACAAAAAAAAAGACATTTGTTTGATATCTCTTTTTTATTTTTATATATGATAGATAGATAATAGTTTTTTTTCCTTATTATAATTATAATAAGTTCAAGTAAGTATAATTTAACAGAACCAGGAAAGCTTCATGTTGTAAAATATTATTCTAACTAGCAAAATTTGCATTCTACCATACAGCATTTATTCTGTTAGTGAATTTTCCTTTTTTAGTACTCTCAGAGAGAGTTAACATATGTATGCATTATGAATGAATTTTTTTCAGATTATTTTCCCCTAACGTGATAGCTAGATAAGTATATTATTGAGAGAATGAGAAATCTAATGAAATGAGATTTTGAAAAGTGAGTGGAGTAGAAAAAAGGCTAGAACTAAATTATTGATAAAGGAAGGTAGACTCATATAATAATACAGGTATAATTTAAACTGTTATGCCCCTCTATTATGTTTGAGTTTTAGAGCATGTAATGATTAACTATGGCTGCTCCCCTTATAAATATTGCTAAGGTTAAAAAAAAAGTACAAAACATGTGACTCTTGAACTGTGTACACTGACTTTTATATCAAAGATATATTAACTCATAACTAAAGAGATTGATGTTATTTGAAGTACTATTTGAGCTACATCCAATTTGAAATGATAATGATCTTATTTGAACTGATAATGAAAATTTCAAATGGAATCTGTGCAAGGATATGTCTTTTTATGTTCAAGAAATTTTGTTTATGGTTTTGAATAATGCAACTTTGCCTTATTGCATCTTGATACTGCAATAGAGAGGGAAAAAAGATGTAGAAATGGCAAGGAGATTACAAAAAGTATGGGGACTACTTAATTAAGAAAAACTGTCTCAATCTAACAAAACATGCTTACCTTTTCAGATGCGATAAAAATCATTTTCAGCTGTTCTTTAATTTTTGAGCAATGTTTAAATCAATCAATCTATTCATGTAAACTGCTAGGCAGTGATTGATCAGTATGAATAAAGCAGGTTGTCTCACATGAAATTCCTTCTACATTTAACATTATAGACCTTGAGGAATATCCTGCTGCTGTTGATGATGATGATGATTATGAGATTGAGGATGACAAATACAAAAAAAATTATAAAATATTTTAGGCTTTCTATGGAAAACACATATCATCTCACATGAATGCAATAAAATCCCTATAGTTATAGTTCTATAGCTATAATAATTCTGGGCTTAAAGATATAAAAAAAAGATTCAGAAAAATTATGCTACTTATGAAAGGTGGAAGAGCTAATGAATTATTCTTAAAATCATGCTTGAGGCAACTTACTTCATTTTAGGAGCAGAAATCAAACGTGAGTTTGAACCAACAAGTACAGCATCCATCCCATGCCCAACCAATTTCTGCAAAAAGTCCCAACCTCCCTTTTAAAAATTATCAAAGCAATTAGAACTCTTTTAAAAGAGGGGATTCCTATTCTGCTTTCCTTCTCAGGTAACAGCTCTTCTCCCTTTTTTAATGAGAAATCAGGACCCTGACTTCAAGTCCAGTGTTTCAAATATTTGGCAATGAGGTTATTAAGCCAAGTTTCACAAACTAATGAGGAAAACACTTAAATCATCATATAATAACAAGCCTTCATGAAACAACCTCTTTTCCTTTGAGGTTAATCATTTCCAAATATATAACTCTATCAGAATCCTATTGCTCTTTTTACTACAATACCTCTCTCCCACCAGGTTATTTATTCATTCCTGATTTTTCAGTGAAATTACTGACTAACAATCTCCTCTGCATCAACATTTGGCATCACCCTGGAATAGCCAATGAGTTTCTTTCAAATACTATAATTCCTCAGTTCCTCAATCTACTCAACTCCCATAACTTATCACTTCACTATATGTCAGTGATACACAAGGATTTTCACGCTTCATTTTATCATTACTCACAAGTGTTCCAAGTCATTTTATAAGGACTGCAAAATTCCTTAGTCCATTGAATCACTTAGCTGGCCTTGAGAGTATAAGGAGGGCATAAATTATCTTCTATTTGGGTAGAAGTAGAGAGATTGTTTTTACTTTAAGGCAAGTGTGTGACAAACAGGAGAGAGTATCTGGCCTGGAGGAAGGAACACTCATCTTCCTGAGTTTAAATCTGCCTCAGACCCTTACAAGCTGTCTGACCCTAGGCTACTCATTAACTTTGGTGGATTCAGTTTACTCTTCTATAAAATGAATTTGAGAAGGAAATAACAAACCACTCCAGTGTTTTTGCCAAGAAAAATCCACATGAGGTCATGAAGAATTGTACATGACTGAACAGTCATAAAAAATAATTATATTTTGGTGAATTTACTTGGAGTATAAAAAGACAAATTACATATATATATATATATATATATATATATATATATATATATTATGCCAGCATTAATGGGAGCCTAGAAATTACAATGAAAAAGTTATTTTTAACTTTGTGGTAGTCATAGTTAGGTGTTAAACATGGGATGCACCAACATGCAGGGAATGGGATAAGGAAGAAAAGAACCAAAAGAGAAAGGAAAAATAGCTTCCTAAGCCACTGAGGTAGACAGCCCAAATTTCTAGAATGTTTCAACCATGAGAGAACAGATTTCAGTATACTGAATTTTTGAGTCCATCATAGATAAAAAGATAGACAAATAGGTAGATATAGATATGCACATATAAACAAAAAAATTGGATTATATATATGTATGTATACATATATACATAGTTCAGGAAAAAATATCTCAAGATGGTATATGTGATTTCTTATACAATGAGTCATTCAAAAATCTTTTGAATATGTTTTACTTTATTTTCATTTTTTTTTTATTAATATATCTTGGCTTTTGAAAATAACAATTGGTTAGTAGTCCCTAAGATCTGATGATACCTGTTCTCCATTTCTGCAATGACCCAATTTCAATTCTTGAACTATGCATATGCAGATCAGATACAGTCTTAAGGGCAAAAGATCACTTAAAAAAGTGGGATTCTTTTCTAGGAGTCTGTTGTATTCTTTTGATTTTTTTTTTTTTTCCTTTTAGAGAACTGTCAGGTACTAAGTGTGTAAATAACTTGCTCATAGATGCATATTAAGTATCTTTCAAGAATATTCTTGAATCCTGATCTGAGTACAAGACCTATTTTCTATTGATTACCAGTTAAGCAATTATATGTTTCCTTTTTTATATGACTCATTTTTTTCTTTTCTTTTTGTTTTTCTAAAACAGAGTAAGAAAAAGAAAACAGGAAAGGAATACAAAACAAAATAAAACAAAACAAAACAAAAAAAGAAGAACATAGTCATGTGCCCAGAAGAACATCAGGAAAGGTTCAAAATATAAAACAACAATTTATCAGATGAAGAAAGTACATATATATATATATATATATATATATATATATATATATGAAATTACATTCATAAATGTCCATTTCTCTCTTCCTTTTAAATTGTTCTTTGGTTTTCTGCTGCACACCTTAATTATTTTATTCTTTTTCTCTCTTCAATCCCATCCATTCCCAAGCAAGCTAAAGTTATGAAAAGATATATTTATATATAAATATGTAGATATATACATAGATACACACACTCTTTCACACATACCCTCCCCCCACATCTTTCTTATCCCTGCTAACTTTTTAATTAAATTTTCTTCAAACTTGATTTGCTATTACTTAACTTCCCCCACCCAAGGATCCCTCCTTTATCTTCTCCTTTCACCCTTTCCTTCCTTATACACCTATTCTTCCCCCCTTATGTCTTTCTAGATTTTGAAGGGTGCTATTGAATGATAGTATTTAGTAATATAGGAATATTTTCACAACTATGAGCCCTCTTCCCTTCTCTAATGCCTCTGTATCTATTCTTTCTCTGTACTTTGTGTAACATAGTTACTATTTTTATCTAACTGCAGATCTTTCTTTTGGTGTGAGTCTTAATAATCAGGATCCAAAGAAAATCAAATGGGGCTTGGTCTGAAATTTATTCAAATGCCCAATCAATGAGAATCAGAATTGTTTTAGATTAAGGCTTGGTCCATATGAAAAACATCTTGAGGTATGATAATCTTGAGAGCCAAGACAAGATCTAATAATAATAAAAAACAATATTTTAAGAGCTTCTATAGGTATGGATTTGATACCCTATGTGGACAGAAGGAGGGGAGAGAATTAGAGAAAGCAGGGAGGAGTATGGAGGAAAGAAAAAGAAGAAAAAAAGAAGGGAGGAAAGTAAGAAGGGAAAGAAGAAAAGAGGAAAGGAAGGAAGAAAGGAAGGAAAGATGAAGAGCATGAGAAATTAGATTTCCAAGGGCAGGATTCTGGGAAGATAGTGGAATAGATGGGTAAATTTCAAGCTCTCCTGATTTCCCCCACAAATGGAACAAATTTATGCCTCAGGGCGATCATGACTGGTAAAAAAAACAAGAAAACTTGGGCTAGAACAGTTGTCCTCATAGTACATCTGGAGAACATCTGAAAAAAGGCCCAGGGCTGGGATTAACCCATCTGAAATGCAAACACCTGCTGGATAGCTCACCAGAAATACCAAGTGGGAGAGCCCTAAATTAAGCTAAGTGTGGCTGGAGCTTCAACAGGAACCACAGAAACTTTCACATTTTGGACTGTTTGTGGAGTTGGGAATATGAATCCTGGAAGACTGAGGGAAGGGAATGCCCTCAGGCCCAGCTGTGCTACTGAGACACAGCCCTGGGTGAGAAGGAACCAGTGCACTGGAGATACAGAAGCAGCAGGGAAGGGACACTGCTGGCTATGGCCCCTTGCAGAAGGATAAAATTCTTTGTTTCAGGTACTTGGTCAGAGGGCATGTTGTGCTACAGTTTCTCTAATTGTCCTGCCTCAGTTTCCCTAAATTCTTTTACTCAGTTCCTTAAATGGTTCTGCCTCAATCCCCCTGGTTGCAAACCCCTTTCCTGACCATTAGGAATGAGATAATTAGGGTTGCAGAAATCTGACCATTCTGACATTCCAAATGATAAGACTTCAGATGTCTTATCTCTGATACCTAATTGGCATCCTCTATCTCTAAGTTCCATACTTTCTGGCTCTAGCTGACCATCCCTTTCACTCCCAGTTTATCAGAATTCATGGTCCTCATCTCCCACCCTGTCAGAACCAGATTGATAGTTCGTTTCTGGAAATTCCCAGTGCATGGATTCCACCTCCTTGCCTTTTTCTTGCCTGATCTTAGAGCCATACACATGCACACACACACACACACACACACACACACACACACACATATATATATATATATATATATATATATATATATATATATATAATTGAAATCTCACATTCAATGTTGATGCTGAAACTGCTGCTGCTGCTAAGTGCTTTGAGACATCAGCCCTGGGACCAAAATGGATCTTTTAATCCCAGGAAATCTCTTTCTCTCAGAAATCCAAATAAAATGTTAAAAACTCTCTAAACTATATCATGCCTCAGTTTCTCCAGCATTACAGGGAGAGCTGAAGTGAAGGCAGAAACGTCATTCCAGAAGTAGAGATGTTTGCACTAATACCTATTATTTAAAAAATGCACTAATACTTATTTAAAAAATGAACCAGCAAATCCCAGGTTTCATCTTCAGAGGAGGATACTGAAGTAAAAAAGAAGCTTCTACCCCAAACAGTAATTGTAAAATGGCTCCTTTCCCAGAGAGAATTTATTGCAGAACTTAAAAAAAATTAGAAGTCAAATGGGAGACATTAAATATAAAGTAAAATAAAATAAAATAAAAATCATGCAAGAAAAACAAGATTATGAAAATTATTATTAGGCAACTAGAAAAGGAGATAGAATCTCAAAGATGAAATTTAATCTGAAAATTACATTTTGGTAAGGAGAAGCCAATGAAGCTATGAGAGACCAATAAATAAAACAGTTTAGAAAAAAATGAAAAAAAGAACAGAATGTGAAACATCTTAGAAGAGAAATGATAGTTCTGAAGAACAGATCAAAACAAGAAAATATAAGGATAATTGGACTGACTCAAAGTTGCGACCAAAAAATGGACCTTGACAGAATAATGATGGAACATGAACATAAAATAGAAATAGAAAAAAATCATCAATCACCATCTCAATGAGACCCTTTGAGGAAAACAAAAATATTATTGCCAAATTCTGAAACTCCCATATCAATGAGAAAAATTTTCAAGAAACAAGAAAAAAAAATTCAAATTTACTGTAACTACAATTAGAATAGCACAGGTCTTATCAGGAGCCACAATAAGACTACAAGTTCTGGAATCTTATCTACCAACAATCAAAAGAATTAGGCCTGCAACCAAGAATATCATATTCAACAAAATTACCTATAATATTGAATGAGAAAAAAATGGACATTTAATTAACTTGAAGATTTCCAGGACTTTCTATCATCCAAACCCAAACTTAACAGAACATTTAGCATATAAGAGCCAATATCAAAGAGCAGTTTCAAGAAACTCAACATGGATTAACTATTTATGTTTTTTTTTTTTAACTTAGGAAACAAATATGTTTAAAATTCACATCAATAACAAAAGAGCTCAAATAAAAGATTGGGACACAGTTAAGTAATTATTTCATATAAATTAGGTGCAGAGAAGTATAATGTTTGGGCTAGTTTTCTGGAGGTCCTCTAGAAGATCCTTGGTCTCAGCAATATAGACACCACAGAATGGTCAAGAATAGAGTCTGGACTCTTTATTCTGGCCCAGTCTTGATCATAGTGCAGGAGGCATAAAAGCCATCATGAAGCTGTTCAAAAATGGAATGTCTCTCTTCCAGCCCTTGCTGGTCCTTATATACCTTATTGTAATTATATCATTACACCGTACTGATTATGTGTGAACAAGAGAACCATTACATCACCATGTAAGTACTAAGTATATATAAACTAGATTACTATTGTCTCATCAATTCCTATGAGTTAACACTTTTTTCAAGTATATGTCTTTCAAGTACACTTCTCCAAAATTTTGCCCTCTACATCTCCCCTTTTCTTTTCTTTTGGAACACAAGTGGTCATGTCCTCACTGACTTCTCAGGAAGAGAGGTGAGAACACCACAAAAAGAGGTGATCATGCTCTCCCTGACTTCTCAGGGAGGTGAGAACACCAAACCAGACATTGTTAGCAGGTTTTCTTTGGACCAAAGGGTCTTATTTGAAACAGGTATACATAAATTCATCAGCATGGGAGGTATTACACAAGCACATATTACTATAACACAGGCTAGTAGTGATGTGAGAATAAAACATGAATCAACATTAGGAATTACACATGCCCATAAGTTCTAGAAATACTTCAAAATCAATCTATTGTTGATTACTTCATGTGCCAGGGAAACCAATGATCCCTGCAAGTTTTGAAGTCCTGCAATAGTCTCATTGTGTGTCAGGGAATCTAATGATTCCTGCAGATTTTGAAGTTCTGTAGTAGTCTCATCAACAATTTTTGATGTTCATGAGTCAATTACTATCTGATGTTTCTTGGGTCTTCTTTTCTTCAAGGGTCTTCTCTTTTTCTGTCTCTCTCCAATGGACAAGGCGAATGCACCTCATTGGCACCCATCTGATTCCTTCTCCAACTGTAGAGATGCAAGTAAAGCCTCTCCCCCAAGCAGTTAACCTATCTTAATCCTATTATTGGCCCAGTCTTGATCTTAGTGCAGGAAGAATGAAAGACACCACAAAGTTGTTCAAAGATAGAATGTCTCTCTTCCAGTCCTTATTGGCCCTTATATACTTTATCGTAATTACATCATTACAGCATATTGATTACCTTGAACTTAAAGAACCATTATATCATCATGTAAGTACTAAGTATATATAACCTAGATACCATTGTCTCATCAATTCCACTGAGTTAACACCTTGTTTCAAGCATACATCTTTCAAATACACTTCTCCAAAGTTCAGCCCTCTACAGAGAAGAATAGAAACAGAGGAATTAGAGGGGGAAGGCTCATAGTTCTAAAATTCCACTCACAGGTGGAATGAGTTAAATAAACAATTATATGTGTGTGTGTATCTCATATATATATATATATATATATATATATATGAGAAAGAGAGATACATAATAGATATATCTATCTATCTATCTATATTAATTAGGAGCATAATTAAAGCAAAAGATCAGTAGGGATAGGAAAGATATGTGTGTATATATGTGTGTATTTATGTATCTGCATATGTATGTGTAAACAAATCCCTTCTTAACTATGGCTTGCTTGGGGATTGAGGGAGGGGCAAGAAAAGGGGGAAAAGAATAAAGTAAAAAATGGTGCACAGCAGAGAACAAAAGAACAATATAGAAGGAAGTAAAAAAAAGATGGATGTTCATGAATATAATATATATATATATATATATATATATATATATATATATATATATATATAACTGGTCAGCCAGAAAACTCTTTTCTTCCTTCCCTCTTTTGTGCCTTCAATCCTTCTTCCCTCCTTCTTTGCTTCCCTCTGTCCACATAGTGTGTCATACTCTTACCTACAAATGTTTTTAAAGGTTTTTCTTTTGTATCACTGAACAGTTAAACAATAGCTTGGGGTTTTCTGTCTGTATTCTTTCTTAAGGTCCATGCCTTAAACCAAAATGAAGGTGGTGAAGGTATCAACAGGAGAGAGAATGAAGAGGTGATCCTTTAACATTTTAGACGTTGGAATTTTTACTTTCATCATGATTATTCTACAATCAAATTGGTGTGTTCAGTGACTGAAGAATATTCCAAATAAATTTGCATAGGTTTTATAGTAAATATTATTCTATACATTTCAAAGTCTGTAAACACATAGTTTTAAAAAAATTTTTCACAATCACTTTGGGAATAAAAATAAATAATTTTCTTGTTTCCATTTTGCTGATGATCAAATAAGGCCATATAAAGATTCAGTCACTTGATTTAAGTATCATAGCTAATTATATCTCCACTCAAAACCAAGTGATATAATCAGCTGAAACACACATATATATAATTATAAATAAAATATTAAAAATATAAAAAGCTCACAAAGTTAGTGTAAGAGTATCAACTCAGACCCAGCCTTGACTTGAATATGGACTCATTATTACTATTCCCTTTATATTAGACTGCCTCTCAAGTAAGTTTTAAAATACTCATCTTAATCCTCTAAATTGTGTGAAAAAGAATAACAATCTTTCAAAATATTGATTATGTTGAAAGCAGAATTCTTTTTTAAAAAATAGTCATTTTCTTTGGTCTATGGGGATAGCTCCACTTTCAGATTATTTTTTAAATTTCTAATGAGAAAATAATATTTCTGGTGTTGGTCAAATATCTTCCACATCGTTAATGAGGTAATGTTATAAAAAGAGATTTGGGATTTAAGGCAGGAGTCTTTACTTTTAGTTTTACTTCTCTCAAAGCTTTCTCAATTTTGATTTATTTTTGATGACCTCAGTTACCAAGGACTAAAATTATAGTACTTTAATAAGCCCTCCAGAAACTGTAGCACAAAACAGTTTTTCTTTGGGTAAATTTTGATCTGCCCAGCAGAAAACTTAAACATATAGAAAAAAATGGCAATTAAAAATAATAAGTAATGACTATTATTATATTATATTATTTAATATGTTAATATCAAATAATATAATATTGTTATGTTATATATAGTATTATATTATTAATAATACATATATTAATAATATCATTTGAACCTGATCAAGTCCATAGATCTCTTTGATTCCTATTTTTTTTACCCATAAAAAGAAATGATGCTTCTAACATTCTTCTTCAATTTTAAGAAATATAGAAAAGCCAGAGTCAAATGCAAAGCACAGAAAGCATAACAGCTAAACTCACCTAATATTCCATCCAACAACTTTTTAAAAAAAATGCTTCAAAATCAAATCAAATTTTTGACCAGTTTAGCCAACACAAAGTCAGAGTATGACATTTTTTGAAGTTCAAGACAACTTTGAAGGTCAAAAGGAGGTTTTTTTTTTTTTTTTTTTTTTTTTTTTTTTTTTTTTTTTTTTTTTTTTTTTTTTTTTTTTTTCCGCCTGACCTTGAAGTATGGGCCAGCCATGTGGCAGCAATTCTAATTGAAAATCTTAGCAGGGACTTTGACAATAGAAAGATCTTCTGGAGCTCTCAGCCCTGACACAATCAGGAAATGTGACAAATGATCTGAAAGAGATTACAGGTGACCCATGATCTACCACTGGTCACCAAACCAAATGTGCTTTGGCTACACCAAAGCATGTTTCCTTCATAGTCACAGTTCCAGCACAAAGAGAAAGAAAAGTCCTGAGGAACAATAAATATCACTTGAGGATACCAGTGATCTTTCCTGGGTAAAGACCAAAACACAGATCAAAAAAACAATGACAACAACTCTCCTCGATTCTCACCTTCTTGGAAGCACCCAAAGGAGTTGTGCAAAAATATTCCTTATGATTTTCCTTCTGGGATTCTTTCCAGACTTATCAATGTGGAATTGTCAATGGACCCAGACATCCTGGAGAGTAATTTGGAACTATACTCAAAAAGTTATCAAACTGCGTATCCCCTTTGATCCGGCAGTGTTTTTACTGGGCCTATATCCCAAAGAGATCTTAAAGGAAGGAAAGGGACCCACATGTGTAAAAATGTTTGTGAAAGCCCTTTTTGTAGTGCCCAGATTCTGAGTCCTAATTTAACAATATGTAACAGAAATTTTTGATACTTACCAGTTTATTCAAATAGAATGCTTACATGAATCCACTGGATTCACATTAAAAGTACTTTGATAATATTAGGCTTGATCATTTTTGTCTGTTACTCATTTTCAAGCAATTGTTTAAAATCATTTTTAACAACAAAGATAAAGATTGTTTCTTAATATTTGAGTTTTAAAGATTAGAAAAATTGCACTTTGATGACACATAAACATAGGAGACACTTTTCTTTGGGTAGAGGATGATTTTGCTTGTATTTAAGACGACTTGTTTCCTCCTTTGATTATAATTTTCTGGAAGGCAGGGATTGGCTTTTACCTATTTTAACATATCTGATATTTAACAAAGTACTACAATTTGAAAGTACTTAAAATATTTCTTGTCTTATAGATCAGTTGAAGTGAAGGTCAATAAGGAAAGTAGAAGAAAAACTAGAAATAGATTTCTATAAGAACTTTGAGTCAAATGGAGAAGAAACAGACTTCATTTAGTTTTATTATTTATTTTGAAAGACTTGCCATTTAGGTATTAATTTCTTTAATGCTACAATGACATCATTATTTTTTAGACTGTATATTAGGGGATTAAATAATGGAGTTATCATGAGGTACAACAGAGAGGTGATTTTTTCAAAATTTGCTGAGTGTTCAGACTTGGGTCTCAAATACATAATAATGGCAGTGCCAAAATACATTAATACGACTGTCAGGTGGGATGAGCAAACAGAAAAAGCTTTAGATCTCCCCTTTGTAGATTTTAGTTTCATGACAGTAACAAAGATTTTGCAATATGACATCAGTAACAGCATAAAAGGTGTCACAACAAAAAGCCTCATAGCAATAGAGATTGAGAGCTCACTCATGTATATGTTTCCACAGGCTGCCTTAAGTAAAGGGGTTACGTCACAGAAAATGTGATTTAGTTTGGGGAAACAGAAGTGAAGAGAGAAAAGCAAGCCTGTTTGTTCTATCTGGCTAACAGTGGAACAGATCCAGGAGGCCAACACCAGTTTGAAACAAAACTTTGGGTTCATGATGAGTGGATAGTAGAGAGGCTTACAAATGGCCACATAACAATCATAGGTCATTATGGCCAGATGGGAGCACTCAGTGGCGGCCAGAATAAGAAAGAAACAAAGTTGTACAGCACAGGCCAAAAGGGAAATGTTTCTCTTCTGGGTCCCAAGATTCCACAGCATTCTTGGAATACTTACTGATGTGTAACAGATTTCTAAGAATGAAAAATTCCCAAGGAAAAAGTATATGGGGGTTTGGAGAGTGCTATCCCTCTTGGTTATTATGATGATGAGACCATTTCCTATCAGGATACATATGTAGACTACTAAGAATATCCCAAACAGAAACCCTTGAAGTTTGGGAAGGTCAGAAAATCCTAGAAGAATAAATTCTTCCACCTCTGTGAGATTTGTTTCTTTTAGATTTCTTGTGTTTTCCATCTGTAAGAATAAAGAGTGATCATTGCATTACTAAAGGACTCAGTTTTTTCCTCTATTAAAAAATATAATAAGACAATCTGTAAATATCTTTGTATCTTTGACAATTTATATATGTGTGTGTGTTTGTGTGTATTTCTTATTGTTGCTAATTCATAGCTGATACTGATGGGGTTATTTCTCGACAAAGATATTGGTCTTTTTTACCATTTCTTTCTCCAGGTCATTTTACATATGAGGAACTGAGACAAACAGGTATAAGGGACTTGTCCAAGTCATGTTGCTAATAAGTGTCTAAGGTCATATTTGGATATACAAAGTAAATCTCATTTACTCCACTTCCAGTGTTCTTTCCATTGCACTGTTCCATTAAAAACATAGATAGAAAGGTACATGCATAAATTCATATGTACATGCACACCTCTACACAGATATACAGACAGATATAAATAGGTAGGTAGATATCTATCTGTAGCAATCTGTATCTATACATGTTTGCATGTGTATATGTACATACATACATATATATGATATATACATATATATATATATATAGGTACACATACATATATGTGTATACATATGTACACACATGTAAGTATATCCATCTAGAGTCTCCATCTATTTTGAAAACTTAAAAATAGAGATTGTGTCCACAATTCCTTATTTACATTGTTGTGTTTCTTTCATATTGTAATGATCACTTGCCAAAAGAGGCAAGTAATCTTGAAATGTGACAAGGACAGTAAGATCTACTTCCAAAGATCATCAAAAGCCTCCTTTTTGGAATATAATGATTAAAGATGATAATCCACAAGTACTGTTTAACAACATGTACGCCTTCAGTTTTTTTTTTTTTTTAATTTAATAGCCTTTTATTTACAGGATATATACATGGGTAATTTTACAGCATTAACAATTGCCAAACCTCTTGTTTCAATTTTTCACCTCTTACCCCCCCCCTCCCTAGATGGCAGGATGACCAGTAGATGTTAAATATATTAAAATATAAATTAGATACACAATAAGTATACCTGACCAAAACGTTATTTTGCTGTAGAAAAAGAATCAGACTCTGAAATATTGTACAATTAGCTTGTGAAGGAAATCAAAAATGCAGGTGGGCATAAATATAGGGATTGGGAATTCAATGTAATGGTTTTAGTCATCTCCCAGAGTTCTTTTTCTGGGCATAGCTAGTTCAGTTCATTACTGCTCCATTAGAAATGATTTGGTTGATCTCGTTGCTGAGAAGGGCCTGATCCATCAGAACTGGTCATCATATAGTATTGTTGTTGAAGTATATAATGATCTCCTGGTCCTGCTCATTTCACTCAGCATCAGTTCATGTAAGTCTCTCCAGGCCTTTCTGAAATTATCCTGTTGGTCATTTCTTACAGAACAGTAATATTCCATAATTTTCATATACCACAATTTATTCAACCATTCTCCAACTGATGGACATCCATTCAGTTTCCAGTTTTTAGCCACTACAAAAAGGGCTGCCACAAACATTCGTGCACATACAGGTCCCTTTCCCTTCTTTGTAATCTCTTTGGGATATAATCCCAGTAGTAACACTGCTGGATCAAAGGGTATGCACAGTTTGATAACTTTTTGAGCATAGTTCCAAACTACTCTCCAAAATGGTTGGATTCGTTCACAACTCCACCAACAATGAATCAATGTCCCAGTTTTCCCACATCCCCTCCAACAATCATCATTATTTTTTCCTGTCATCTTAGCCAATCTGACAGGTGTGTAGTGGTATCTTAGAGTTGTCTTAATTTGCATTTCTCTGATTAATAATGACTTGGAGCATCTTTTCATATGACTAGAAATAGTTTCAATTTCTTCATCTGAGAATTGTCTGTTCATATCCTTTGACCATTTTTCCATTGGAGAATGGCTTGATTTTTTATAAATTAGAGTTAATTCTCTATATATTTTGGAGATGAGGCCTTTATCAGAACCTTTGACTGTAAAAATATTTTCCCAGTTTATTGCTTCCCTTCTAATCTTGTCTGCATTAGTTTTGTTTGTACAAAAACTTTTCAGTTTGGTATAATCGAAATTTTCTATTTTGTGATCAGTAATGATCTCTAGTTCTGCTTTGGTCATAAAGACCTTCCCCTTCCACAGGTCTGAGAGGTAAACTATCCTATGTTCCTCTAATTTATTAATAATTTCATTCTTTATGCCTAGGTCAGGAACCCATTTTGACCTTATCTTGGTGTACGGCGTTAAGTATGGATCAATGCCTAGTTTCTGCCATATTAGTTGTAAATTAGTTGACACTTACCTTCTTTTCACCTGCTTCTTTTGATAAATTTATTTCAAATACCATCCACTTACATATATGTCCAGACAGAGAAATTCTAATGATTTAAACATTAAAATTTCCTCTTCCCCATACTTGTGGTACTTTTTTTTTTCCTTTCTGGAAAAATATGTTCTAAGCCTTCAAACCATTTAAATAATATTCTTGTCCTGCTCTGCTCTGCAGGGAATGCTCTTCTCCCATGTCTCTTTTTCTTAATTGTTTCATGAGAGCCTACATTTCCTAATAAGTGCTTCCAGACTCTAACAAACAATAATGAGGCAATAGTGTATATTGGAAAGAGTCCTGGGATTATAAGCAGGAGATATTGGTCTCAGTCTTGGCTGTGCAATTTACTAAGTGTAATCCTTGGCACATAACACAGACTAAGTGGTAAGTTTCATGTAAAATACAAAAATACAAAAGATAATATTTGAAAAATAGACAATATGGAATAACAATTGAGAATAAGCTTCAAAAGTAATTTTACTTCTATATACTATTTACCATATAAGGTGCTAAGATGCATTACTAGACTTTCCTCATTTAGCATTTGTCTATATCAAGTTCTCAGGTCTAAGGTCTACATCTAATTCATGTAAGCACTTTTCTAGTTAATCAGGAAAGAAATCTTTGTTAAACAGTACTTCTGGATTACCATTATTGATACTGAACTGTGAGATGGCATAGTGGATAATGTTCTGGGACTGAAGTCAGGAAGAATCAACTTTTTGAGTTCAAATCCAACCTCAGACACTTAATAGCTCTGGGATGTAGGCAAGTCACTTAATCTTGTTTGCCTCAGTTTCCTCATTTGTAACATGAGCTGGAGAGAGAAATAAACATTCTAGTATCTTTACCAAGAAAATCCCAAATGGGAATTCATACATAAACACACACACACACACACACACACACACACACAAGTATGTGTGAATGTGTTTTTGTGTAGGTGTATTCACACATTGCATATACACATGTGTTTAATATATACCTGCATAAAATATATGTATGTGCATATATGTGTGTATATATATATATATATATATATATATATATATGTATGTCCATTTTTTGCAAAGATACTGGAATGTTTATTTCTTCAGTTCATTACATAGATACATACATTATAGATGTGGATATATATAATGTTTATTCATATCTATAAGGTAATATGTATTTGTATATATGTAAAGCTATAATATGTAATTATACATGAATACATAATAACAAATTTGTGTTTAATATATATTGGATACATATCTCTATAGACAGATGTAACATATCTGCATACATTTCCACATAAATCTATATGTATAAATATAATAAATATATGGTCCCATGCATATATGTATGTATATACACGTACATGTGTGTATGCATATATAGATAAATTTTCTAATTACCATATGACACATGCTCTTACATGTATACTCAGAGGCTGAGAAAATATCTTAGACATTATCTGGGCCAATGATCTCATTTTACACAGAAAGAACTGAAAACAAGAGAAGTTCAATGATTTGCCCATGAAACAGGTTTGAGCGCAAATTCTCTGACTTTAAACCTAACATGCTTTCCATTATATCTAGCTTAGAAGTATCTCCATACTTATATGAAATCTTTATATTTGTCATTCATTGTGCTACATGCTATTCAATTAGTATGGGCATTCCAAGTTCATTGGGTATCCAGTTTAAAATGTTTGTTGTTTGTTTCTGTTACAAATGATTAAAAACATTTGCTGAATGAACCTATCTTTATGTCACTGACCTCAAAAGGGTCATTTCTAGACTTGCTGATTGAAAGAGTTTAAACTATAATCATTTTGTTTCACATGATTTTAAATTGCACTCAAGAATGTTTGAATGAACTCCTGTCTCCAACAAAAGTACATGTCTTATCCTAATCTCTGCAACTTTGTCCTGAGTTTTACTAATTTTTTTTCAATCTGAAAGGTAATGCTTTGCATTTGCTTAAATTGTATTTTCTTTATACCCCATTGTATTTAGTATTTCTGTGCATTAGGGCTGATCACCTACTGTGTTCCCTTTCGGATGTTTAGTCATATATACTCGCTAAATGTGGGTCTCTTGTATTTTTTGTTAGTGTCTACTCTTTCCCTCTGGCACTGTGGGAGAATAAACTTCAGGTACAGAGGTCTGTTGCTATTTTGCTTATGCAATTATATCAAACACTTTTGTTCTGAACTAACTATTATTTTTATGACTATTGATACCAGTCTTTTACTGCATTGCAAGTCATTGCTAGTTGTCCTCACTTTTGTCCTGTAGTTCACTTCAATGACTGTAGAAGAGATATTGAGGCTGATGACTTTGTGCGATTTTGCATCGCTTAAATACAGTTCATCAGTAGTCATGAATTACTTCATGATTTCATTTATTCTTTTGGAAAGCGAAGTAAAAAAAAAAAAGCCAAATAATTTGATGTAAAGAATAACTTGAAATTGCATTTCCTTTTCATTATCAAAATACCTTTGCATATTGTTCTTTAATGTTCTTTTTTTTTTTTTGCTCTGTAGCACTTTGTAAAGGTTGAAAATGCTCAGAAATATTAAAATGCCTTTTTTCTTACAAAAACAATAACAACTAACATTTATATAACATTTTAAGATACTTGAGAAACATTATCTCATTTTATCTTCACAATAAACTTGCAATGTATTTGCTATCCAAACAAATCATATGTTACTTGCCTGACAGCAAGAATCTGAGGCCGTTTGAACTTAGTCTTCTGAACTGCAGGATTAGCATTTTATTCAATGTGTGACCTAGCTGTTTCAATGAAATAAAGCTGATAAAATTGAATAAACATTTATTAAGCAACTAACTACCAGGAATTGTGTTAAGGACTGGGGATACAATAAATACAAAGAAAGACAATACCTGCCCTCAAGTTGCTTACCATCTAATGGGTAAGGACAATAAACAAAAGAAGGCAGGAAAGTGAAGGAACTGAGCTAGCAATATAGGATGGCTTACTAATGTTGTATTATGAGAATTTGTGGTAAAGAATTATTGTGTTTGGAAAGGAATTACTAGTTATGATTATGTCCACCAGTAAAGATTGAATTCAAGAATATTAGTGCCTAGAGAGAAGTCCAATGAGGAAAAGAGGTGATTTATCTGTTGATACTGCCTCACATTCCATTTGGTGGTAGTTAGTGCTATGAAGTTCTATGATGCTCAGGAGGAACAGTTCTCTTTAGGAGCAGGCCCAAGTATAGGCCAGGATAGTTTTGACAGGAAGCAGAAATGAGTACACGTAAGATGAGTTGGGTCTAGGAATACCTCAAGGTGAAAAAAAATCATAGGCCTAAGGCTTGTGCCTAGAACCTTGCTTAAAGTACCTGCAAAAACTCTTGTCACCATTTGTCTGGCTAGCAAATGATAACTTAACAATGTAAGATAAAGATAAGGAAAAAAGAGGGAACTTAGAGGGAATAGTCTTTGATGTAAGAAAATAGAGATTGAGAAAATATTGGCAGAAGATCTCTGAATGATGTGTGTAGTATCCATATATATTATAGTTACCTGGAACCACATAACAGAATCTATTATTTAACTTGTGAACTCTGGTTAGCAGAGATTGCCTTTTGACATTTCTTTGTACTTCAAGGGCTCAGTGCAATCTCTAGCACTGAATAATCAATAAATAGTAATCAATAAGTACTAATTAACTTGACAGCATATACATTGCATTGTACATGATCTTATGGTACATTATTGAAACAATCACCTTAGTTTGACATTTTTCTTCAAGAAGGTAGACAGGACTTTTATAGGAAAGCACTAAAGATGGATGAATTTACACTTGATGATAAGTAGTATTGGGCACTGGATATGTTGGGGTCATAGCTACCCCATCCCTTTCCCTGCCATTAGAACTGAAAATTGAGTTTAAAAAAAGCCTTTGGAACTCCAATCACTTTATATACTACTGCCATAAACTCCAGGTACATTATATTGATCCTTGATAGGATAATTCTCCCTCCATTTGAATATTGCCTCTCACTTCACCTTCTCCTGTCTGTGACCTTCTTAAATTGACCCTTATTCTGTTGGGATTAAGTTATGATTCTTTCCTGGAATTATGGCTTGTCCATCCTCACAGTGTCCTTGCCCCCCTTATCTATCTTTGTTTCCCCTATAAGATTGTATACTCAGGTTAGGTATTCTGTGTGCAAACGCTAGTTAGCTAAAACCTTATAAGGAGCACCCTGCCTCAGTTTATCTGGACTGAATGCTTTGGACACAAATCGCATTTGGTTTGCTAGCCCAAAGTCTAAAAAAAAAAAATAAATAAAAAACCTCTTCCTCAGTTTCTTTGATGTTACAGTTGGAGGCCCCAGCAAGATAAGAGATTTGAGAGCAAGATTGTAGACCTTGGTAAGGATCCTTGAGCCAGCTGGTTCTGGACTCTTTTTTGGGGGGGGCACTGGCCCCTTTTTTGTTCCAAGGCCCTATGGGGGACCTGATCCAGCATCTGTACAGATTCACTGCTGATAGTGAATTGGCCTAAGTGCTGAAATCCAGGTAAGTCTTCTGTTCTTTTTGGGTGTTAGCACATGTAGATCCCCAGAAATAGTTGGGCTGATGAGTCATACAATTCTGGGAAGTGCCAATGGGATGCCAAGTGGCATTGGGCATGGGTGCCTTTGGGCATAAATCTGGGTGCTTTTTAAGTAGAACTTGGTCTTGGGTACCTTTTAGGCACAAATTTGGGTGCTTTTTAAACACAATTTGGTCTTGGGTGCTTTGGGACACAAACTGGGGTGTTTTTAAAGCACAATTTAATTCTTAGTGCCTTTGGGCACAAATCTGGATACTTTTTAAGTACAACTTGATCTTGGGTGCCTTTGGGCACAAATTTGGTTTTGGGTATCATTTTGTGTGTAAAACACAGGAAATTACATATGGGTGCTCTCTGTGAAGGCAGAAAATGCACTTGATTTGATCCCTCCTGTTTTACTGTGGAGTCTGAAAGCCTGATAAATCTTTGAAAAGGCTCAGTTGGGTATTTCTGTTTTTTTGGAGGGAGAGATTTTCAAACTGAAAACTCTCCTTACAGCCCTACTGAAATATTAGGAGCTTGCCCCTAGTTTGTATTTGTTTATACATGGCTAGAATTGCTTTGTTTGTGGGGTCTATCTTTGATTGTGCTGATGTAAGGAGTTCTGTTAAATTTTAAGAATCGTGATTGAGGAATTTGGCAACTGGTCATCTCAAGATATTTAGTAACAAACTAATGCTTTATGAGTTAACTTCTTTATTAGACTTAATTGTAACCCATTTGCACTGACTAGGGAAAAACAAAACAACAACAACAACAACAACAAACATTTATGCTTCTTAAATCTGTCAGAAAAGCAAACTGTTTTTAAAAGCTGTTAGAAGAAAAAAAAGGGCAAAAAAACCCTTATCTAAATCAGGTTGCAGTTCTGAATGGGGGGAGGTAAGAGAGAGAACAAAAGGAGCTGATGACAATTCCTTTAAAAAAAAATTGTCAAGGAATAACCTCCTTTTGAGTTATCTAGTTAGATCTTTGAGGGCCAGTTCTGTATGTTTTAAGAAAAAAAAAATAAACAATAGCAAAATTGTAATTCACTTTGTCTGCAACAGTAATTTCTCTTTAGGGAAACTGGCTTAGCTGGAAGAAAGAATATGACTTATTGGTCTATTGAATTTGAGGGGCTTAGTTTTTATTTCAAGTGCTATTGTGATTCAGAAATTATGGAAGATAATTACTATTGCCTTGTGTATGCTAAATCTTTTCATTCTGGGTATAAGATCTTAAGAATTCGTTTGAATATTGAACTATTACTACTGAAAGAAAAAAAAAATTAAAGATTTATTTGATTTGATTCAGTTTAACAATAGGTTTTTAAAAACAAAGTGCTTATAACTTACTTGAAGAGGTCACATATCCTCTGATTAAATGAAGATGAAGATGTTGCCTTCTAAAACATATATTGGGTAATTTGTAAACATTATAAGTTATGCTTTAAAATTTTGTCAGCTCTTTTGAACATGTGTATAAGCTTTGTGAAGTTATTTAGCTGTTCGCTATATTGTGGATCTTAAAAGTTTTGAAGAAAAAGAACAGAAATTAAAGGAGGAAAGTGATATTACTTACATGGGACAAGAAGGATTGATCTGCAGAAACAATGGACAGTTTGAATGAAATATCTAGTTAGAGTATCACATGGAAAAGCATTGTTTTTTTAAATAATTTTAATTGGCGTGTATACTAAATTTTGAAATGACTGTAAATTACTGAGATATCTATTTTTGATACATTATGTTATGTGTATGTGGTTATCATGTGTGAAAATTGTGAAATTGCTAATTGTTTAGCGGTTCTTATCAAAATTGTTAAGCCTCATTTGTTTTGAAAGCATGTTGGACTCAGGAGAAGAGAGAGATGTGATGGGTTATGGGGGATAGTACTGATAATTGAGGAGAAAGAGAGGGAGAAAGCATGTTGGAAAAGGGAAGAGGAGTTAAGTTGGACAGAAAGAGGGGAATCCCTTAATAGAAGGAACTTGATATTTGTTTGGAAAAAGAAAACACTGGCTGGCTAAATCTTGAGAAGGACTTAGCACTCTAAAAAGTTAACTATAAGGAGAAATAGAGTGGGGAAAGGAGAAAGGGAAAGATCTTTTGGCTTGACAGGTGAAAATTTAACTCACCATCCATCCCCCTGAGTGTGACTGTTTATTAGAAGTAAACAACTGCAGCTCACTCCTGGTTGGTTGAAATGCTAATTGTTTTTATTGTTTAAATGAAGTGCCTACATTTACCTGTTGTTAATTACAGGATGTTTATTTAATTTTTTTCAAGTCTATGTCCACTTTAAGTCAAGGTCATTTTTGATGCTGTATCATAGATTCCACTGCGTAGCAATGCAAGAAACTTTTAAGATGTTTGCTGAATTTGGAAGTGATTTTATTTCTACCAAGATCTCCATCTGTCTTCAGCAAATTATTTAATGTTTATCTAAGGGTATAATGGTCTCCTTGTTTAATGAATATGAAAACAAATGTGATCTATAACTTTCTTGAAGTACCTAGAGCAGATTATTAACTTGATCTCATATAGTATACACAATTTTTTTGATATATATATATATATATATTTTTTTTTTTCTTTTCTATAGACCTTGTTGTAACTGTTATTCATATTTCCAAAAGTTTGTAGGGAATACCCAGTTGGAGAAAGATGAATTAATATTTTTAGAATGAAGAAGTTATTAATGTTAATTCTGGTAAGGTTCCTTTATGTGAGATTAAGATACTCTATATTCTGCATAAGTTTTAATTGATTGTATTGCATCATTTTAAAGTGTACCCATTATTTAAAAGGACTCTCTGGATAATAGTTCCTTTGTCCCTTTGAATATATTTCTGCTTAAACAATATGAAATTTAGAATTTTTCTATATGTTGGGCATTTTAAAAGTAAAAAAGATTTGTGTACTGTTGAACTTAAAAACCATCCACTTAGATATTAAAGATAAGCTGTGAACTTTCTGGGATGACTCTCTTACTGTTATAAGGTCATAGTCAATACCTATTTAGAGTATGTGATCCTTGAGAGCTAGATTCATATGAAGCTTTGGTTAATAGGATTTGCTATTAGAGGTAAATCTTTTGGGATTGTAGCTGATATTATTTGGGAGTTTTAAATTCAGGTATCACTGTCTGATAGATAATCAAGACAATGATCCACCATCTGAAAGGAACTGGGACAATTACCTGAAGTAAAACTGAGTTAAGGCTGCTTTATCCTTTGTCGTTCATGTGCTCTCAGATTGAGGCCCTGAAGAATAAGTTTTTACTGATTATATTATATTATATTATACTCATCACTCTGCCTTTCTTCTATAATGGATTTCTACGTTCAGAACAAATGTGAGAACTCACTGCTATTTTGTTTATTGGGATTATGGCTGCTACATCTTAAACATTTGTCTGTCCTGTGAGACATATATGTTTCCCTACATAAGAAGCTACTGGCCAGTTTATGTTGGCCATTCCACATCTTGTAACAGCCCTTGTGGACCAGTCTTTCTATCTCAGACTATTCTTATCTTTTTTGCTAGATTTTTTCCTAGATTTTGGTCAAGTTACAGCTATATTGATGAGCTTCAGCACCTGGATCAATCCATTAGAACTTTCAATCAGTTCCAGCATACCACCTCTGAAAATAGGATCCTGTAGGATGATTCCCTCTGCACCCATTCTCAGTAGGAAGCAGTTTCAGAAGATGAGACCTTCACCCCTGCCCCTAATGGACTTTGAGGCCTATGGATTTGGGAAGAACTGGTACTGGTTGATGAATGACTGCCAAATTCTGACTGGGTCCTCTGGTACAATGTATTTAAGATTTAGGATGAAAAATATTGGGTTAATTTGGGTAAATGTAGCTGACAAGAATCCACCACAGACAATTCAGTTTAGTGCTTGTCCAATTATATTATGAATCTGCATTATCTAATTGAACACAATGTTCTCTTCAGAACATGGATTTATTTGAGGGATCTTTAGATAAGTTCCAGAGTAGAAAACCCCTACTGTACTACTACCTTATGCATGGAATTTTAATTCATTTTCAGGGCTTATATGTGAGATGGCTACTTGACAATTGGAGCCTTATCTACTCCCCTTTGGATGATTCCTTTGATTAAAAAATAAGAGGGGGTAAGAGATAAGGGACCAGGAAAGCCAGTGGATTTTCCCAGAAACACTTGAAAAAATGGGAAAAAATGCCTTTATCAGACAACGCACTTAGGGATTAGATTAAAGGGACAACAGCCAGAGGAAAGATGGGGAGTGGATTTGACAAAAGTTAAACTTCAGGCAGAAGTTACCTATAGGTATTTCTCTGGCCACCATAGTAATTCTTCTCACAACCTTGGTCCTGCCTAATCCTGTACAGCTCATATCACTCCTAGTTCCACCAGTTCCTGTTCACTTTGCCCCAGGCACTACTGCCCTTTGTAGACCCCCAGTTCAAATTAGCCCTCTCAGCAGTCTTTTTTATCCTTATTCCTTGCTTGGTTTATTACCAGTTGTACATTCCTTTTTAAACCCCAGCTGGGCTATGATCTCTGGCTCTGCTTTAACTTTGAACCCCCTTATTTTGTTGGAATTGCCTTGGCAGATTTAGTTCCTGAGAGCACTTTCCATTTAGTTGTTATTGGGAACAACCAAAAATCATCCTTGGAAATTTTTAAGGTACAAGCATTTATCTTGTGGCTGTCTCCACGAGATTTTCGGATCCACTCCTCCAGTCCTATAATCTCAGTTCCTTAATTAATATTTCAGCATCCTCAAAGGGCACTGCAGTTTAGTGTCAGGCTCCTGAAGTGTGCATACTCTCACATCTTTTCTGTATCCTGGTAGCAGTGAGCTGTCTATTTTTCTGGGTAGGCATGGATGGAGCCATTTCAGGTTTCCCCCTTCCCTCTTGGAATTTCTCCTATAGCCGTGCAGTGCAGCATTCTCCAGCCCCCTTCCTTCCCCTTCCCCCCACACCATCCCCTGTCAGGGGCACAACTGCCTAGAGCACTGTTCCTCCCTCTACAAGCAGATGCTGTTAAGTACACAGATTTCTGTAGACCTAACTCACATTGAATTTTCCATTTCAACCTGGATTCCCTGGCTGAGATGGGGTTACATACCTGTGGAGGACCCGACATGCTTGCAACAGGGAGACCCCTGTGCTACTCTAAAGAAGAAATGCTATTAACTACTCTGGGGTTATCAGGCAGAGCCTGGCTCTTGTCTGTAAGAATCTTGAGTCCAGCCAACTGGAGCAGGGTCAGGGGATTCTTATCTTGTCCCTTATAGGACCATTGTTTCTCCTTCTCCTTGCCCTCACCATAGGTCCTTGTATCTTTTCTAATCTTGTTTGATTTATCTGCTCCCAGGAAGAGCCAGTCAAAATCATTGTTCTGAGACCCTCCATGATGATTCGAGGATTTGAATACTCACTAGAGAGATTGTGGACATGTTGATCACTGGATATGTTGGGGTCATAACCACCCCACCTTCCCTGTCATTAGAACTGGAAATTGAGTTTTTAAAAGCCCAGGAAAAACCTTGGCGCTCCAATCACCTTTATATATCATTGTGTCATAAACTCCAGGTGTATTATCTTGGTACTTGCTAGGATAATTTGCCCTCCATTTGAGCATTGCCTCTTACTTTGCTGTTTCCTGTCTTCGACCTTCTTATTTTGAGCCCTATCCTGTAAAAATTAAGTTATGGTCCTTTCCTGGAATTATGGCTTGTCTGTACTCCCAACGTCCTCCTCCCTCTTACTTGCCTTTGTTTCCCCTATAAGATTATATACTCAGGTTATATATTCTGTTTGCAAATCCTATTAAGCTAAAACCCTATAGGAGCTCCATACCACAGTTTATCTGGGCCACATGGTTTGGGCATGTGTCCCATTTGGTTGGCTAGTACAAACTCTCCACATTAAAGATTAAAAAAACAATCTTCATCTGCCTCAGTTTCTCAGATTTTACAGTAGACATAGATGACAATTCTGGAAATAGGAATGGAATATTCCATAATTCGATATTATTATTTGGAAATGACAAAGGTTTTGAAAGATAAATAAGAAAGTAGATTTTTAAAAAGTCAGAACACAAATAGAAAAGAACAGAATCTCTATTGTTTCCCAAGACTGGTAGGTAAAATTTTTTTCATTGCTATAATGACATCCTTATTCCTCAAACTATATATCAGGGGGTTGAACATTGGGGTCACCATATTGTAGAAAAGAGAAAGCACTTTATCTGTTCCTGCAAAATGGCTGGACTTTGGTCGCAAATACATGATAATGCCAGATCCAAAGAATAATGAAACTACTATGAGATGAGAGGAACAAGTGGAGAAGGCTTTGTGCCTCCCTTTAGATGACTGCAATTTCAGGATACTGGTAATGATTCTGATGTAGGATGTAAGTATCAATAGAAAGGGAACTACGGCAAATACCACAGTAGCAGCATAGATGGCAGACTCATTCATAGAGATGTCCCCACAGGCCACTTCTAGTACTGGAGTGATGTCACAGAAAGCATGATTGAGTTTATTTGAGCCACAGAAGGGAAGAGAAAAAATCTGATATGTCTGCCAAATCTGACCAGGAATTGCACCAATCCAAGAAGCAATCACCAAATAGACACAAACCTTGTGGTTCATGATGAGAGGATAGTAGAGAGGCTTACAAATAGCCACATAACGGTCATATGCCATGGCAGTCAAGAGAAAACACTCAGTGACTCCAAAAATAAGAAAGAAACAAAGCTGGACAGCACATTCCATGAAAGAAATATTTCTATTCTTGGTACAAAGATCCGTCAGCATTTTAGGGAGGGTGACTGAAGTGTAACAAATTTCCAAAAATGAAAAGTTTCCAAGGAAAAAATACATTGGTGTTTGGAGAGTTGAATCAGTCTTGGTTATGACAATGATAAATCCATTTCCTAAAAGAATACTCACATAGATGATTAAGAAAATCCCAAACAGAAGTCCTTGAAGATTGGGATCATCTGAAAATCCAAGGAGAATAAATCCCAGAACATTAGTAAAATTAGATCCTGTCATTATTTGTGTATATTCCATCTGTGAAAACAGGGAATGGTCATTTAAACATTGTGAACTTCAATTTATTCTACTTTAAATAAAGGTGTTCAATAAGATAATTCTCTAAGTTTCAATTATAGCATTTTATATTTAATTTTATAAGATCTTTCTTTGTTTAATAGTCTGTGATTAACATATCTCTAGATCTAACATCCATAGTTCATTATAATGTTATTTCAACTTTCTCTCATACCTATTAAGCCCTAGGGAAATCTCTCATGCCACATACTATAATCTCTGGTCTTGTACCAATTAAAAACTATGACTTCTGTTTTTCAATCAAGAATTTCTCTTTTGTGTCTGCAATGACTTTCTCTCTTTTTCTTTTTCTCTTATCTTTCTCTCATAGTTACATCTATATATCAGCTATGACTGTTTCTGTCTAGATCTGCATATGTATGCAGAATTTATTTCTCTCTCTCATTTATGCTCAATATTATATGAAATATTTCTTTAAATAGATATCTATACTAACAGGATATCTATCCTATATATTTTATAAATATCTATAGATATATTTATATAAAAAGTTATCTACTTATAGCTATTTATCTATAAATATATTTATAGAGGGAGTTAGGAATTGATCAAGACATAGATATGTTATATGAACAAATAGATTTAGATGTATAATTATATATTCATACAAATTTATCTTTTCATGCATATATTTAGATAGTCAGAGATCAGAGATATATCTGTTAATTAAATATTTTTAATTATAATTGTTTTCTTAATTATTATTAAAATTGACTTTATCTCTTAGAATTAATATAAATATAAACACACATTGACAATTACTTGATTCTGTTAATGCACAATAACCAAATAAAATTCTAAATTACTAAACTGATCAATCAAGAAAATTGTATTTGGCAGTTAATGAAGATTTAATAGGCACTTACATTCTACCAGGTCCCATGTTGGGAATCTTGAGATACAAAGCCAAAAATGATTAAGTTCAAATTCTCAAGGAATCTATTTCTTATCAGGAAGGCAACACATATATAAGTAAGCGCAAACTAAAACAAATATCAGCTTTTGAGGAAGGCAAAAACTTTTGAACAGAAGGGGAAGGTAGAAAGACTGGCAAAGACTTTCTGCAGAAAGTAAAGACTGATTCAAATTTTCAAAGAATTTAAGGAGATTATATATATGTGTGTGTGTGTGTGTGTGTGTGTGTGTGTGTATGTATATGTATATATACACACATATATCTATGGGCATGTCTATATACACACATGTGTCTATATGTATGGGCATGTATATATGCACATGCATGTCATTAAATGCAAGCACATACCTATAGATATAATGTAGATAAAAAATATATATGGCAATCTATTTACTATATATACATACATAATAATCTGGAAATTGCTTCTAGCTACTAGCAAACAATGACATAATCATTCTTTGTCTTGCCATGATGTCTTTATGAATTAATGACCACCTATACAAAGAGTGAGTCCTTGGGCTCTGGATAAGTATCTTAGAGTCCAGTCAAGAACAGGAGAGGAGGATGCTATCTCTTTGAAAAAGCAAATTAATAAACCAATAATAAAGTGAATCAGTCTTTCATTCCTTTTCTCTTCATACTTAATAATTGTGTGATTCTTGACAAGTCTAATATCTTTTCTGCCTCATTTTTCCTTACTCAAAATAATACCAGTATCTATCTTGTAGAGTTGCTGGGAACTTCAAAATTGGACAAAATACTTGGAAAGCACTTCATACAATGACTGGGATGCAGTGAGTTTCTTTTTGTTTTTATTCAATTATTTTTATTTATATCCAACTTGGCAAAGAATGATCATATTTATTTGTTTTCTTTTATGTATTTATATATTTGGAAGTTTATAAATGTGTATTATGTGGTGATGTAGTCTTTTGAAATCTGATTAGATGAAAAACTCCAGGAAACTTATCTTTTCCAAAAATGATTCTACTGATTCCAACTACATTTTTTTTTTACATTAAGAAAGGAATCCTTAAAGAATTAAGATATGAATAATAATAACATATATATAGCTGTTTATTATTTGGAAAATACCTTTTCTCTTTAATTCTCATAACCATCTTGTGAATTAACAAGTATAAATTTTAGTTCATTCATTTCCAGTTGTGTATAGCTGTCTGTGACCCAGAATTTTATTGGGAGAGAATGGTATGCCATTTCCTTCTCCAACTCATTTTACAGATGAGGAACTAAGGCAAAGAATGTAAAAGTGACTTGCTCAGAATAACATAGTTAATAAATGTCTGGGGCAAGATTTGAAATCACAGATAAATCTTTCTGACTCCAGGGCCTGTAGTTCTATGAACATATTTGTCCCTTATTATAGGTTATCTAACTAATTTATTATATAAGGAAATTGAGGTCCTGAAACATTAAATGACATCTTCACCTTCCTAAAATACATAATTAACAAGTGTCAGAAACAGAGGCAGAATTTAAATCTATCACTCCTGTGTTTTTTCTTCTTCAATAATTTTTTTATATGAACATATCAATTTTTTCTAATTTAAGATCAACTGAGAGAGGTATCAATTGAGGTATCCATCAACAAATCCTTACTATGAATTCTGTATCACAATATTTGCAATATAACAGTTTAGTTTCACTCATGAAAAAATGGGAAAAAGAAATAATGCAAATTATCTTAGGAAGCAGATTAAAGGGAGCTGATACTAGTTCTGTTTCCTTCTACTGAGGTAAAGCTAGAAAAAGACTACCGAGGAGAAATAAGTCTTGTTTGAGTAGGGACCCATGGGGCAAAAAGGTCACTGAAACCAAGAACTCTGCTGCTAAATTTCCAACTTTATGAAATATTGTTTCTAATAGATTTACTCTTTTAGAAAATGGATTTTCTCAGTTACCAGAGAATGTGCTATGATTATTCTCACTCTGTGTCTTTTCTCTTGTTGTTTTTTAATTGCTCCAACTTCTGTATTTGTTTGCTATCACAGGCTGGAAGGAAAATTTCATGAAAGCAACAGTTGAATTTTCATCCTAGTGTGTATGAAATAATTACTTGATCCAGTAAAATCAAGGAATTTTCAGTGCCGTGATTTCTGCATCTATGAAAAGAAAACCATAATTTCTGTCCTTTCTTACAAAATTGTGGAGATAATCAAGTGCTGAAATTATAAGGAAGATGACAGATTTAATATAAAATAATAAAATAATTTTTTTTTTCTGTAGCCACAGAACTTGGAACAATAACATTTGTTTTTATAATATATAGTAAGTAGGAAGCAGTCATAAAGCTTTTCGAATAACCACTATTGCAATCATTTGGGGAAGATGCTTACTTTAATGTTCTCTAAACTACATATAATTTTACTTAAGTGTGTAAAAGAGAAAAATCCTAAAAATCTGCAAAAATGAAAAAAAATTGCCACAAGAGTCAACAACCACTTAAAAGCAATGGAGAGTTTGATCTCTTTGTAGGAAGCTATGATGTGATAAAGGGAAAAGGAAATGTAGATCTGAACATTCATAATAAATTTTTGTCATTTTAAATTCCCAGTAGTAATAGACAATTGGTAGACAAGAGTAAACAAATACTTACTACTCAAATAAAATAAACCAAAAAGAATCTAATCAAATTAATTATAAACATATTAAATACCATAAAACATTGTAAAAGATAATTTGTTGCTAATATCCCTAAGCCATAATTGATATGTTATATTATTTTGGATCATTAATCTCTTTTTATTAGAATGATTTATATAAAAACCTTTTATGATCCTTTTATTAAAAAGCTACATTTCAAAGTGCTTCTGCAGTCATATTCTCTATGATCCGTTATGAGTTATACTGTAAAAATTACAAATATTATCTAAAAAAAGATGGAACTTTTAATGTTCAATGTGTTCTTATCCTGGCTTGATGTAAAAGATAGCATTCCCTTTGCTGAATCTTGATTTTTGAGTCAAAATCACAGGATTTTAATTTGGAAAGGAGCTCAAAGTTTTTATACAGAGGGACTGAATTGATGGTTTAGGAACAATTCTAAAATAAGGAAATTCTGTCTACAAATACAAATTGGCTCGTTTTAAAATTTCTTGAATTCAGTGAAACAATGAAAATCAATTGGTGACACAGAGGGAACCTGGAAAGGAACACCAGAAACAGTGTGTAAAGACAGGGGAAAATTCCTTAAATTTTGACAAAGCTGATTCAAAGTCATACTTCTCAGCTTTAAAGAAATCTAGGAAATCAAACCTCCTATGTAAAATAAAAGTCTGGATTTGAGTTTGTTTCATCAAAGTTGTTAAAAAAATAGAAAATGGCTATAATGTACAAGACATGGTAGCTAGCTGTGAGCTTGTAACACCAAATAAATGACTTCAAAGTTTTGATTGGTTTAAAAAAAAATAAGCATGGTCTTAGAGACCTACCTAATTTATGGATAAAAGAAATGAATTACTTAAGTTCACATAACTACTATGAGGCCTGTTTTTCTATTCCTATATCACACTGCATTTATTCACATGAAAAATTAGAAATTCATACAAAAAATCTCATGAGGGAAGAATTTGGAACTCAAAGTTTAAAAGTAAATGTTTAAAT
Organism: Sarcophilus harrisii; assembly: GCF_902635505.1. Lineage (NCBI taxonomy): Eukaryota > Metazoa > Chordata > Mammalia > Dasyuromorphia > Dasyuridae > Sarcophilus > Sarcophilus harrisii. The sequence continues at coordinate 252,376,103 of NC_045431.1, forward strand.
TTATTTTTCATGTACCTGGAGAAAAAGAAAATATGAAATTGATTTAATTTTTAAGTTAATTATAAAAAAAAGTTAATTTAAAAAAATCTCATGAATCAAAGAATGAAAGCATATAGCTTAGTTCATGCTTACCTGCTTTTATTGGATAACATACTTCAATTACCTTTTCTTTGATTAGCATATATTTGCAACCTATATAGTCATCTTTCTAAACATGGATGTCAGTTCTTTCTATATGAGAGGGACAAATCATCTGGAAAATGGACCTTGAGTTCACAAGATATAACAGTATATTACTATATAGCTAGCCAACTCTGCTCGGTGGGAAATACTTCCTATCCCGCACCACATTGCCATGTTGTCCTTTTTAATGAGAGTCTTGGTCTTTGATGCCAGATCTTGTTATCTAAGTGTATGTTAATGAGATGTTATTGTAATAGAAAGAGTCCTGGGATTAGACCAAGAGACCAGTACCACTGTGGACTTCTAGTTATTTACAATAAATTTTATAATTGGTTTGGTGTTTTTAGGAGTATCTTGAAGAAAAATGGATCTATTTCTGGGCCTGAAAACAAGACAACTTCAATGCAAATTTGGTATTAGTTACTTACTATGTAAAGATGGTTAAGTTTCTTTCCTTTTTTTTTTTTTTTTTTTGTTTGACAGTTAGCAAGTATCTTTATTTCAAAATAGAATTACAATAAAATAGAATTCATATGCTCTCCTCCTACCCATTAAATATGAGTTCATTATTCTCCTACTAAATCTTAGCAATCATAAATCTTTTTTACTCTCTTTTTTATTGAAGCTTTTTTATTTTCAAAACATATGCAAGGATAATGTTTCACCTTTGACTCTTGAAAAATCTTGTGTGCCTATTTCTTCCCCTTTTCCCCACTCTTTCTCCTAGATGGCAAATAATCCAATATATGTTAAACATGGTAAAATATATTTAAATCCAATTTAGGCATACATATTTACATAATTATCATGATGCACAAGAAGAATCAGATCAAAAAGGAAATAATAAGAAAAAAATAAAATTCAAGCAAACAGCAACAAGAGAAATGAAAATGCTGTTTTGTGATCCATACTCACTTCCCATAGTTCTCTCTCTGGGTGTAAATAGTTCTTATCATCACAAGATTGTTGGAACTGGCCTGAATCGTCTTATTGTCGAGGAGAGCCACATCCCAGAATTGGTCATCATATAATCTTGCCATTGCCATGTACAATGAAATCATTGTTCTGCTCATTTCACTTAACATCAGTTCATATAAATCTCTCCAGGCCTCTTAAAAATCATCCTGTTGGTTGTTTCTTAGTTACTTTCCATAACATTCAAATACCATAATTTATTCAGCCATTCCTTAACTTATAGGCATCTATTCGGTTTCCAATTTCTAGCCACTACCAAAAAGGCTGCCACAAATATTTTTGCACATGTAAATCTCTTTCCCTCCTTTGAGATCTTTGGGATATAAGCTCAGTGGAAACAGTGCTGGATCAAAGAATATGCACAGTTTGATAACTTTTTGAGTATAGTTCCAAATTGCTCTCCAGAATGGCTGGATCCATTCACAGTTCCACCAATAATGTATTAGTGTCCCATTGCACAGAACATATAATACAAACCCAAGAACACTTTAGTATAATGGAAACTATGAGAACATGAGAAGGTAGATCCTTGTTCTAGCTCTGCTTCTGAAGAACTTAAGAGGCAGGGTTTGTATGAAATGACCTTGAACATGTTATGTCACTAACTTGTGACTCAGGCAATAAGACAATAAAGTTTTAAAAAATCCTAACTGAAAACATGGGACAGCTGGGTAGTTCAGTGTGTAGAGCACAGATCTGAAAACAGTGAATTCAGATCCAATCTCAAACATTTAGTTGTTGTGGGATTGTAGGCAATTCAAAATTCTATTTGTTTTAGTTCATTTGTAAATGAAGTGGAGCAAGAAATGGCAAATTACTCCATTATTTTAGTCAGGAAATCCCCAAATAGGGTGAGGAACTTTCAGACATGACTGAAAAACAACTGAACCTCTCTGGTAACTTTTTAATTGTGTTTTGTGCAGTTCTTGTACTGCATTGAGGAGTTTTTGTTCACATTCCAATGTAATGACTACTAATACAGATGAGAATTTGGATCAGACATTTAAATGGGAACAAGGACAAATATGATGTGATAGGAGAGACGTTTTTGTCTTTTATAGATCAGGAAATCATATTAATATTTGAAAAATGACAGTCATTAGAATTTATGAAAAACCCACTATCACTACAGGGAAAATGGCAGAAATATAGTTCAGTAGACATGTCCTCAGGAGCTAAACTTTGTTCCAGAGTAGCAAAGAAGGGATCAGTGGTACAAGAGGGAAATTGTACATTTAAAGAAGAAAGGAGGAGAGGTATAAAGGGATTAAAAACTGCACGTGAAAGTACTTTGAAGTGGTGAAGACCAGAGTGAAAAATTTAAAGTTTTATTCCTGGATGAAAAGTGACATTGATATAAGCCAGATATTTGCATTTTCTAGGGTAAGATTTTCAAGTTCCTTTTAGTACATTCTCTTGTTTATGTTGAATGTTCTTCTGTTATGCTTCTATAAAAAGAGAAATGCAAATCGATGTTAACTTGTAATGGGCTGAGGTTTGATTTGATGCACTGAGGTCCCAAGTACATGACACTAAATAGTAATTGGGCTATACTCTATTAATATACATGATTGGATAAAGAATGGTCCCTGCCCACTCTCTGTGCAAGTCCTGATGTGTTGTATAGGAAATGACGATTTTGGTGGGTGGAGGCAGAGAGGGAGACAGGAAGAGAAGCTGGGGGAGATTGGGCCTGGGTTCCATACTCCTAGCTGCTGGTCCTGTGGCTGCTGGTCTAGCTAGCTTCTTGACTCAGCTGCACACATTGCTATCGCTCATTCTCTTCCACCTCCGATCCTTCTTCACTGAGAATAAAGACTGACGATTTTCCCCTAACCTGAATTCCTGACTCCGACTGATTTTAAAATACGCGATCTTCACATTAACTGCCATACCCCAGTCATGTCTAATTCAAAGAACTAGATTTTAATCTCTCTTCCTCCCTTGTTCTTTCTTTCTCTCTCTCTCTCTCTCTCTCTCTCTCTCTCTCTCTCTCTCTCTCTCTCTCTCTCTTTCTCCCTCTTTCCCTCTCTCCCCCACTCTATCTATCTATCTCCTTTTCTCTCTCCTGTCTTTCAATAATTGTTTCCTGCTTGGAAGATAATTAGTACACGATTGTGATATTTGAAGGGATGGTTGCAGGTACTACCTCAAAGGAAAGAACTCATAAGATGCCTAAAACACCTCATTTTAGGATTTCTTTATATCTTCCAAGTAGTTTCATGATGGTTTGCTTTCCATTATAGTCTCCAGTTATAAAGAAACAATTTCAGTGGGTGAAATCCAGGATTTAAAAAATAGGGATGTTTTCTGATTATCTGATGATTCTTTTCATGTATATAAAAAGAGTAGAAAGGACTAAAAGATCTTAAGTTATTAATTTGGAACTGATTTTAAAATACTGAATATGCAATGTGTTATCTGGAAAATATATTTAAATACTTTCTCAGTCTGATCTCATATTTTACAGTGCAGTGCAGAGAAATCTGGGTCTGAAGTCAGGGAGAGCAGAGTTCAAATAGAACCTCAAGACACTTATTAGTTCTGGTCTAGTCACTGAACTTCTGTTAACATCAACTCCCCAATCAGTAAAGATGGGATGAAAGTACCATCTATCTCTGCAAATTATTTTGAAAAGAACAGTGAAATTCTTGGCCAAACAAATGTCATATATGTTAATTAATTAACATAACATGTTAATTAATACTTTAGTTGGTCATAACTTAGAAAAAATATGCAAAGTGACTGACTAAAAATTATAAAGTCATTAAGGATCATAGTTGAGATTGAATTAGGAAGATCTGAATTCAGAAGTGACCTTTTATATTTATAAGATATGTAATCACATATGTAAGTCACATAATCTTTGTTTACTTCAGTTTAATTTTCTATAAAATTGGGAAAATAATATCATGTACTTCTCATAGTCTTGATGATAATCATGAGGTAATATTTATAAAGTACCGAGTGATTTAATGAAATTTAGTTAAAGCTATATAAATATTATCATTAAGCGTCAATATTTACATTTTAATAATCACACAAAGCATTAGAAATACAAAGAGTTTTTAAAAAGTTCCTGAATTTAAAAAGATGATATGATACAATGGGTACTCATAAAACAAATTAGATGTTTGTGTTTCTAGCTCTCTCTTTATTTATATATGATTTTTTTGGTGGCAAATAAAATGGAAAAAAAGGCCAATATTAAGAGGGGAATCAGGAAGAGCTTCAGTAAAGTTGAGATTTCATCTCGAATTTGTAATTAACTAGGGACATATTAGACCAAAATAGGGGAAGAAGTAATTCCATACCTTAAATTCAATGTGTTACTCTTTTTTGATGAGTTGTTTTTATTTTTATATTTTTTTAAATTTTACATTTATTTATTTATTTATTTGTTCATTATTTTATTTACTTTTGCTGAGGCAATCAGGTTTAAAGTGAGTTGCTCAGGATCACACAGCTAGGAAGTGTTAAGTGTCTGAGATTAGATTTGAACTCAGGTCCTTCTGACTTCAGGGCTGGTGCTCTATCTATTGCACCACCTCGCTGCCCCTTTTATACTATTCTTATGCTGGACAGCAACTATCCAATCCTACTGTGGGTCAATTACTGATTTAGATAATAAGTTAAAATAATTTAAATAAAAACTGTCTCCTGCTTCTTCATTTTGGGAAACTTCATTAATATTGGTCAAAGATATGTTGGCCAATTACAAATAATGTGAATGGAAAATAAACATCTGACTTCAACTATCCCTTATGATTTCAAATAAATGCTATTCCCTTCAGGCAGAATTACCTTTGGTTACTTTGTTGGCTCTAGCCAGGCAAGGTAATTAGCGTCAGGAATCTCTTTCACTTTGTTCCTTGAGACACATTAAAATTTGACATCATTCATCCCAGATTTAGGTTAGTGGCACAATATTAAAATCAGTCTCTCCATTTCAGTTTTGCTCTGAATTAAGAAGACATTTATTTCTTGCTGTAGTAGGTTCAAAAAGTGATTTTTTTATTATGATAACTTTTGATTGACAGAACCCATGCCAGGGTAATTTTTTACATTATCCCTTGCACTCACTTCTGTTCCGATTTTTCCCCTCTCTCCCTCCATCCTTGCCCTAGATGGCAAGCAGTCCTATATGTTAAATATGTTGCAGTATATCTTAGATACAATATATGTATGCAGAACTGAACAGTTCTCTTGTTGCACAGGGAGAATTGGATTCAGAAGGTAGAAATAACCCAGGAAGAAAAACAAAAAAGCAAACAGTTTACATTCATTTCCCAGTGTTCTTTCTTTGGGTGTAGCTGCTTCTGTCCATCATTGATCAATTGAAACTGAGTTATGTCTCTTTGTCAAAGAAATCCACTTCCATCAGAATACATCTTCATGCAGTATTGTTGTTGAAGTATATAATGATCTCCTGGTTCTTCTCATTTAGCATCAGTTTATGTAAGTCTCTCCAAGCTTCTCTGTATTCATCCTGCTGGTCATTTCTGACAGAACAATAATATTCCATAATATTCATATACCACAATTTACCCAACCATTCTCCAATTGATGGGTATCCATTCATTTTCCAGTTTCTAGCCATTACAAACAGGGCTGCCACAAAAATTTTGGCACATACAGGGCCCTTTCCCTTCTTTAGTATCTCTTTGGGATATAAGCTCAGTAGTGACACCGCTGGATTAAGTATGCACAGTTTGATAACTTTTGGGGCATAATTCCTGATTGCTCTTCAAAATGATTGGATTCATTCACCACTCCACCAACAATACATCAATGTCCCAGTTTTCCTGCATCCCCTCCAACATTTGTCATTATTTTTTCCTGTCATCTTAACCAAACGGACAAGTGTGTAGTGTAATCTCAGAGTTGTCTTAATTTGCATTTCTCTGATCAATAGTGATTTGGAACACTTTCATATGAGTAGAAATAGTTTCAATTTCATCATCTGAAAATTGTCTGTTCATATCCTTTGACCATTTATCAATTGGAGAATGGCTTGATATCTTATAAATTAGATTCAATTCTCTATATATTGTGGAAATGAGGCCTTTATCAGAACCTTTAACTGTGAAGATGTTTGCCCAGTTTGCTGCTTCCCTTCTAATCTTGTTTGCATTAATTTTGTTTGTGCAAAGGCTTTTTAATTTGATGTAATCAAAATTTTATTTTGTGATCAGTAATGGTCTCTAGTTCATCTTTGGTCACAAATTTCTTCCTCCTCCTCCACAAATCTGAGAGATAAACTATCCTATGTTTCTCTAATTTATTTATAATCACATTCTTTATGCCTAAATCATGGGCCCATTTTGATCTTATCTTGGTATATGGTGTTAAATATGGGCCCATGCCTAATTTCTGTCATACTAATTTCCAGTTATCCCAGCAATTTTTATCAAATAATGAATTCTTATCCCAAAAGTTAGGATCTTTGGGTTTGTCAAACACTAGATTGCTATAGTTGACTATTCTGTCTTGTGAACCTAACCTATTCCACTGATCAACTAACCTATTTCTTAGCCAATATCAAATGGTTGTAGACTGCTGCTTTATAATATGGTTTTAGATCAGGTACAGCTAGGCCACCTTCATTTGATTTTTTTTCATTAATTTTCTTGAGATTCTCAGCCTTTTATTATTCCATATGAATTTTGTTATTATTTTTTCTAGATAATTAAAATATTTTCTTGGAAGTCTTATTGGTATAGCACTAAATAAATAGATTAGTTTAGGGAATATTGTCATCTTTATTATATTCGCTCAGCCTATCCAAGAGCACTTAATATTTTTCCAATTATTTAAGTCTGACTTTATTTGTGGAAAGTTTTTTTTGTAATTTTGTTCATAAATTCCTGACTTTCATTTGGTAGAGAGATTCCCAAATATTTTATGCTGTCGACAGTTATTCTGAATGGAATTTCTCTTTGTATCTCTTGCTGTTGGATTTTGTTGGTGATGTATAAAAATGCTGAGCATTTATGGGGATTTATTTTGTATCCTGCAACTTTGCTAAAGTTATGAATTATTTCTAATAGCTTTTTAGTAGAATCTTTGGGGTTCTCTAAGTATACCATCATATCATGTGCAAAGGGTGATAGTTTGGTTTCCTCATTGCCTACTTCAATTTCTTTAATCTCGTTCTTGAATCTTATTGCCTAGGCTAGTGTTTCTAATACAATGTTGAATAATAATGGTGATAGTGGGCAACCTTGCTTCCCTCCACATCTTACTAGAAAAGGTTTCAGTTTTTCCCCATTGCATATGATGCTTACTGAAGGTTTTAAATATATGCTCCTGACTATTTTAAGGAAAAGTCCATTTATCCCTATACTCTCAAGTGTTTTTATTAGGAATGGATGTTGGATTTTATCAAATGCTTTTTCTGCATCTATTGAGATGATCATACGGTTTTTGTTAGTTTGGTTATTGATATAGTCCATTATGCAAATAATTTTCCTAATATTGAACCAGCCCTGCATTCCTGGTATAAATCCTACTAGGTCACAGTGCATTATCGTGGGGATGATTTTCTGTAATCTTTTTGCTAATATTTTATTTAAGATTTTAGCATCAATATTCATTAGGGAGATTGGTCTATTATTTTCTTTCTCTGTTTTCAGCCAACCTGGTTTAGGTATCACTACCATGTCTGTGTCGTAAAAGGAGTTTGATAGGACTCCTTCAATCCCATTTTTTAAAATAGTTTATATAGCATTGGAGTTAATTGTTCTTTAAATGTTTAGTAGAATTCACATATAAATTCATCTGGTCCTCGGGATTTTCTCTTAGGGAGTTGGTTAATAGCTTGTTGTATTTCTTTTTCTAAGATGGGACTGTTTAGGATATTTGCTTCTTCCTCTGTTAATCTGGGCAAGCTATATTTTTGAAGGTATTCTTCCATTTCATTTAAGTTGTCGAATTTATTGAGATAAAGTTGGGCTATGTAATGGAGACAAACTGCAACCATTCCCAATAAGATCTGGAGTGAAACAAGGTTGCCCACTATCACCATTACTATTTAATATTGTATTAGAAACGCTAGCTATAGCAATAAGAGCTGAGAAAGAGATTAAAGGAATAAGAATAGGCAATGAGGAAGCCAAATTATCACTCTTTGCCGATGACATGATGGTATACTTAGAAAACCCCAGAGATTCTGCTAAAAAGTTATTAGAAATAATCCACAACTTTAGCAAAGTTGCTGGTTATAAAATAAACCCACATAAGTCATCAGCATTCTTATATATCACTAACAAAATCCAACAGTCAGAGTTACAAAGAGAAATACCATTTAAAGTAACTACTGATAATATAAAATATTTAGGAATCTATCTGCCAAGGGAAAATCAGTAACTTTATGAGCAAAATTACAGACCACTTTTCACACAAATTAAGTCTGATCTAACCAATTGGAAAAATATTAAATGCTCTTGGATAGGGCGAGCAAATATAATAAAGATGACAATATTACCTAAACTAATCTATTTATTTAGCGCTATACCAATCAGACTCCCAAAAAACTATTTTAATGACCTAGAAAAAATAACAACAAAGTTCATATGGAAAAAACAAAGGTCAAGAATTTCAAGGGAATTAATGAAAAAAAAATCAAATGAAGGTGGCTTAGCTGTACCAGATCTAAAATTATATTATAGAGCAGCAGTTACCAAAACTATTTGGTATTGGCTAAAGAATAGATTAGTTGAACAGTGGAATAGATTAGGTTCAAGGGATAAAACAGTCAACAAATATAGCAACCTAGTCTTTGACAAACCCAAAAGATCCAGCTTTGGGATAAGAACTTACTGTTTGATAAAAATTGCTGGGAAAATTGGAAACTAATATGGCAGAAACTAGGCATTGATCCATACTTAACGCCGTACACCAAGATAAGAGTCAAAATGGGTTCATGACCTAGGCATAAAGAATGAAATTATTAATAAATTAGAGGAACATAGGATAGTTTATCTCTCAGACCTGTGGAAGGGGAAGGTCTTTATGACCAAAGCAGAACTAGAGATCATTACTGATCACAAAATAGAAAATTTCGATTATACCAAATTGAAAAGTTTTTGTACAAACAAAACTAATGCAGACAAGATTAGAAGGGAAGCAATAAACTGGGAAAATATTTTTACAGTCAAAGGTTCTGATAAAGGCCTCATTTCCAAAATATATAGAGAATTAACTCTAATTTATAAAAAATCAAGCCATTCTCCAATTGAAAAATGGTCAAAGGATATGAACAGACAATTCTCAGATGAAGAAATAGAAACTATTTCTAGTCATATGAAAAGATGCTCCAAGTCATTATTAATCAGAGAAATGCAAATTAAGACAACTCTAAGATACCACTACACACCTGTCAGATTGGCTAAGATGACAGGAAAAATAATGGATGATTGTTGGAGGGGAATGCGGGAAAACTGGGACATTGATGCATTGTTGGTGGAGTTGTGAACGAATCCAACCATTTTGAGAGTAGTTTGGAACTATGCTCAAAAAGTTATCAAACTGTACTACCCTTTGATCCAGCAGTGTTACTACTGGGATTATATCCCAAAGAAATTATAAAAGAAGGGAAAGGGACCGGTATGTGCACGAATGTTTGTGGCAGCCCTTTTGTAGTGGCTAAAACTGGAAACTGAATGGATGTCCATCAGTTGGAGAATGGTTGAATAAATTGTGGTATATGAAAATTATGGAATATTACTGTTCTGTAAGAAATGACCAACAGGATAATTTCAGAAAGGCCTGGAGAGACTTACATGAACTGATGCTGAGTGAAATGAGCAGGACCAGGAGATCATTATATACTTTAACAACAATACTATATGATGACCAGTTCTGATGGATCAGGCCCTTCTCAGCAACGAGATCAACCAAATCATTTCTAATGGAGCAGTAATGAACTGAACTAGCTATGCCCAGAAAAAGAACTCTGGGAGATGACTAAAACCATTACATTGCATTCCCAATCCCTATATTTATGCACACCTGCATTTTTGATTTCCTTCACAAGCTAATTGTACAATATTTCAGAGTCTGATTCTTTTTCTACAGCAAAATAACGTTTTGGTCAGGTATACTTATTGTGTATCTAATTTATATTTTAATATATTTAACATCTACTGGTCATCCTGCCATCTAGGGAGGGAAGGGGTGGGGGTAAGAGGTGAAAAATTGGAACAAGAGGTTTGGCAATTGTTAATGCTGTAAAGTTACCCATGTATATATCCTGTAAATAAAAGGCTATTAAATTAAAAAAAAAAGAGAGATAAAGTTGGGCAAAGTAATTCCTAATTATTGCTCTAATTTCCTCTTCGTTAGTGGCGAGGTCTCCCTTTTCATTTATAAGACTAACAATTTGATTTTCCTCTTTCATTTATTAAATCAGATTTACTAAGGGTTTGTCTATTTTGTTCTTTTATTCATGGAACCAACTCTTAGTTTTATTAATTAATTCAATAGTTTATTTTTTTTTTACTTTCAATTTTATTGATCTCTTCTTTTATTTTTAGAATTTCAAGTTTAGTGTTTGACTGCGGGTTTTTAATTTGTTCCTTTTCTAGCATTGTTAGTTTCAAGCCCAAATCATTGACCCTCTCTTTCTCTATTTTATGCAAGTAGGCCTCTAGAAATATGAAATTTCCCCTTATTACTGCTTTGGCTACATCTCACACATTTTCGAATGACATCTCATTATTGTCATTTTCTGGGGTGAAGTTATTAATTATGCATATGATTTGCCGTTTCACCCAATCATTCTTTAGTATGAGATTATTTAGTTTCCAATTATTTTTTGTCTACTTTCCCCTGGCTTTTTGTTGAATGTAATTTTTATTGCATCGTGGTCTGAAAAGGATGCATTTACTATTTCTGCCTTACTGCATTTGAGTTTGAGGTTTTTATGTCCTAATATATGCTCTATTTTTGTATAGGTTCTATGAACTGCTGAAAAGAAAGTGTACTCCTTCCTGTCTTTATTTCATTTTCTTCAGAGATCTATCATGTCTAACTTTTCTAGTATTCTATTTACGTCTTTGGCTTCTTTCTTACTTATTTTGTAGTTTGATTTATCTAATTCTGAAAGTGCAAGGTTGAGATCTCCCACTATTATGGTTTGCTGTCTATTTCTTCTTATAATTCTCTTAATTTCTCTTTTAAGAATTTAGATGCTACACTACTTGGTGCATGTATGTTTAATATTGATATTGCTTCATTATCTATGCTACCCTTTAGCAAGATAATAGTGCCCTTCCTTATCTCTTTTAATTAGATCAATTTTTTCTTTTGCTTGGTCTAAGATCAGGGTGGCTACCCTGCTTTTCTGACTTCACCTGAAACATAGTAGATTTTGCTCCAACCTTTTAACTTTACTCTGCATGTATCTCCCTGCTTCAGGTGAGTTTCCTGTAAACAACATCTTGTAGCATTCTGGCTTTTAATCCATTCTGCTAACTGCTTCCTCTTTATGGGGGAGTTTACCCCATTCACTTTCTTATATAGTTAGTTAAAATTACCAGTTCTGTATTACTTGCCATCTTGTTAACCCCTGTTTACACTTTTCTCCTTTCCTTACTCCTTAACCCCCCTCCCCAGTATTAAACTTGTGAGCACCCCTTGCTTCTCACAGCCCTCCCTTTTTAGTATCCCTCCCCCCTGCCTTAGAGTTCTTCCCCCATCTTACTCCTTCCCTCACAGTTTCCATATTCCCTTCTGCTCAGCTTATTCCTTCCCTTTTCACTTTTCCCTTCTCACTCTTCAATGGTGGGAGAAGATTCACCATGAAGTGAATATGTCTACAATTTTTCTCTTAAAGCCAATTCTGATGGCAGTAAGATACCCACTATATTCATCCCCCTCCATTCTTTCTCTCAGTTATAATAGGTTTCCTTTGCCTCTTCGTGAGATGTATTGCCCCCACTTTACTCTTTTTCTGGTACAATGTCCTTTCTACCTCTAGTTTCTAGAACAAGGTATATATGTATTCTTTATACATATTTATAGCAGAAATATGGTTCCCAAGATTTCTTTTTGGCTTTTTAGGTTTCTCTTGAGTCCTATATTTGTAGATCAAACTTTTTGTTAAGTTCTGATTTTTTCATCAAAAATAGGTGAAATTTGCTTATTTCGTTCAATGACCATCTTCTTCCCTGGAAAAAGATGCTCATTCTGGCTGAGTAAGTTATTTTTGGTTCCTTAGCCTTTCAGAATATCATATTCCAGGCCCTTTGATCTTTTAATGTGGATGATGCGAGATCCTGGGTGATCCTTATTGTAGCTCCTCTATATTTGAATTGGGTTTTTCTAGTGACTTGGAGTATTTTTTCCTTTGTGTGAGGGTTCTGGCATTTGGCCACTATATTTCTTCGGGTTTTGATTTTAGGATCCCTTTCAGTAGGTCATTGATGAATTCTTTCAATGTCTATTTTACCCTCTGTTTCTATGACTTCTGGGCAGTTCTCTTTGATAATTTCCTGGAAAATAGTGTCCAGGCTCTTTTTTTCATCATATTTTTCTGGTAGTCCAATAATTCTCAGATTGTCTCTCCTAGACCTATTTTCCATATTTGTTATTTTCCCAAGAAGGTATTTGACATTTTTTCCCCATTATTTTATTTTTTGTTTTTGTTTGATTGATTCTTGTTGTCTCCTTGAGTCATTCAATTCCATTTGCCCGATTCTGATTTTCAATGAAGTATTTTCTTAACTCACTCTTTTTATATCTTTTTCTAATTGTCCAATTGAGTTGTTTTGTTCTATGGAATTTTTTTCCATTTCACCAATTTTATTTTTTAAGAGAGCTATTTTCTGTTTCTAGTTCACTAATCGTATTTTTCAAGAATTTGATTTCTTTATCCATTCTGTTTTTAAATGAGTGGGATGACTTCTCCAGACTCTTTTGCCAAGCCTCCCTATCCTTTTCCCATTTTTCTTCTAGCTCTCTTGTGAGAGCCTTTTTAATTTCTTCTATGAGATTCATCTGTGCTGAGGAACAGATGATCTCCTCCTGTAGGGATTCACCTGGAGACAGTCTGTTTTTATTCTCCTCAGGGTTTAGAGTCTGCTCTCTATCCTTATAAAAGCTGTCAATCATTAAGGTCTTTTTCAGTTTTTTGCTCATTTTGTCAGAGAAGAATTAGAGACAAACTAGCAAAGGAAAAAAAAAAAAAACAAATGGAGTCTGCTTTTTTGGGGGGTGGGGCTGGGTGGTGTTACTGAGCTTCCTCTACAGACTGCAAGGGGGCAGCAGCAAGGCACTAGCAGGACTGTGCTGCGCCTGCACTCTGAGACTCTGAGAGTATGCTGAGACGCTGTTGGGGAGGGGTGGCCAGGTCTGGAAAAAGTCCAGCTGTTTGGGGTTGTATTCTTCACCCCCGGTGTTTGTAGCTTCTCTGTTGGGCTATTGACTTGCTGCCAGGGCAAAGTATCCAAGCCTGTAGCAAAGCTCTCCCCAAAGAGACAGCTGAGATCACACCCCAACCTCCTCCAGTCTCCTGGGCTGTGAGTTGCCTGCCAAGCTTCTGCTGCCGCTGCCTGCCCTCAGCCTGTGCCCAATCTAAAACCATCCCAGCCCTCGAGCAAAAACAGGCCTTTCCTGGCGAATCTCAAGGATGTCTTCTCTTGGTAACTATTTGTGGGTTTTTTTTTTTCAGTCGAATATTAATTCAGAGGCTTGTAATGAGATGGATTCTGAGAGAAAACATGGAGCTTACCCAGCTGTGTGCCTCCTTGCCTCCATCTTGGCCGGAAGTCCATATATGTATGTTCTAATAATAAATATAAAATAATGGAAGAAGAAAAGAAGAAGAGGAAAAAAGAAAAACATTAAGATGAAAAGGAAGAAGAAGATGAAGAAAAAGAGGAGAAAAGAAGGAGGAGAAGGAACAGGAGGAGAAACAGGAGAGGGAGGAAAATGTGGCAAAAGGCATGTGAGTAATAGATGAAAATGAAGGGAAAAGGAGTCTGTGGAAAATGACTTTAATTTTTTTTCCTCTTAATATTTGTGAAAGGTTTTTCCATTTAAGAGAGCAGAGGAGAGAGAATCATGAGAGGTTTAATTGGGGAAGGAAATTTTGGAAGAACCACTGAGGAGGGTGGAATAATGAGTTGAAATTGTATATAATAAGTAGGATTACCCAGCAGCAATAACAGCTCAGTTGAGGTTATGTAACATAAATTTTTAATTGGCCCAGTCAGAATATTTGCATGCTTTTCCCCCTTAATTCATGAGAAATATTTTCTATCTTCATTATTTTCCTATTGATTTCCTCCAATTTATCATTACACTTAAGTTTTAGGTAATTAATTTTTTTTATGAAGAAAAGAAAATCCTCTTCAACATAGTAAAAAAAAAAATCAAACATTAAATCATAATATAGTTTTTTTTTTTTCACCCAATTCTCTTATTGCTATTCTGATATATAGATCATTGATCAGTTTTTCTTAAAAGTTCAAAGGGAAAACAAAAGGAACAAAGGTAGGAAAAAAGGAAGGAAGAAATGAAGGAAAAAAGGAATATCATGAGAATTTATTGGTTATACATTGTCAGATATTGTATGATTTGCTTTACAAATGTCATTTGATCCTAAGAAAAACTGTGGGAATTTGTGCTATTATAATCTCAGTTTAACAACTGAAGAATTAAAGGTCACACAGGGTAACCCTTCTAGTAGGTATTTGTGTCATATTTGAACTTGTGTCTTTCTTACACCAGGCCTGAATTTCAATCCACTTTGCTTCTTCTGGGATAAAAGAAGACTGCTTTTGTTTGGTTATTTGACTTTTATTGGATTCTCATAGTGGCTCTCAGACTATCTTCTTTTTGATTGTCAGTTCCTAAAGTTAAAATATTTTTTGAGTATGTCTTGCCAGGAGCTAATGCTTCAGTGATACATTTAGTTTTTCACTGTAATGTTCAGAAATCTTTAGAGTACCATATCTAGGCACTTAAGTATCAAATTATTAAATGTAAAGTTGGGTGATAATTACTATTTAGGTGACATTTTAATATTGAATTATGGATCAGCAGCACAAGTCACTCTTAGGGAAAAGAGAATCCATGAGCCTTTTATAAAACATAAATTAAAATGGTTAAAAAATGGTTGAAATGCATCTCCAGAATTAACCATTTGGAAGTAGAATAATGCAATTGTTTGTGTAATGGATATTGTTAGTGAAATGTGTCTCGAGAAAGAGGTATACATTAAAGCAAGAGAGAGGAAGTGAACAGTGCATGTATTTAATTTTTTTAATGTAATGCACATATGCAACATGAATTTTAGATGCAATGCAAAGAGAAGCCTCTTTCTCCAGATTCAGTCACACTGAGTAGATCACATATAAAAGTTTAGGGGGAAAAAAGAACAAATATTTCATAAGATAAAAGTTTAGATATTCTGTGATCAGAGCTTTGCAAGCAAAACAATTAATCAGCAAGTATTTGTTAAGCAACAAATATGTGATAAGCGGTGGAGATATCAAAATATTAAAAATAAAATGGAACACATACAACATACAAAGACCTGAAAATATTTATTTTCTATTTATATGAGCACATTTAAATCTTAACAAATTTTATTACAAATAACATTATAATTTTCATCTCATCACCATTTTTTTAAAATGAGGGAAAGTTATTAGTAGCTGGGGAGAGTAAAGTGTTATGCCACAGTTTCCTTTTAATATTCTGCCTCAGGTTCTCTAAATTGTTCTATCTCAGTTTCCCTAAATTGTTCTGCCTCAGTTTCCTTGAATTGCTCTGTCTCAATCCCCCTGGTTGCAACTCTCCTTTCCTGTTCATTAGGAATGAGATAATTAGGGCTATGGAGATCTGGCCATTCTAGCATTCCAAAAAAAATCATAAAACTCCAGATATCCAATCTCAGATACTTAATTGGCATCCTCTATCTCTATCTCTCCAGACTTCCTGTCTCTAGCTGTCTATCCTCTTCACTCCCAAGTTATTAAGAATTTTTGGTCCTATCCCCAACCTGTCAAAACCAGATTGATGGTCCATTCTTGGAAATCCCTGGGCTTACCAGTGTTTGAACTCCACCCCTCTCCTTTGTTTCCCCTGATCACTTAGAACCATATAAAAATCATTGGAATTTCACACTCTGATGCCTAATACTTTAATACATCAGCCCTTGGACCAGAATAGATCCTTTGATCCTAGACAATTTCACCCTCTCAGAAACTCAAATAAAATATTAAAAACTATCTAATCTCTATCTTGCCTCAGTTTCTCAGGCATTACAAAAGGAAGTCTTTGTAATGGGCTGAAACTGAGCAGATACACTTGGACAGCCAAGCACTTAAGGCTAATTATTTATTGGACAATACTCTATTAGCATATGCTTGGGAAATGACCCACCCCATTATTCTTGTGCTGGCTTAATCTCTTGGTGTATAGAGAGATTGGGAGGAGGGATAAGAGGGTGGAATAAGACAAGTGAGTGTGACTCCTAGTGGAGTGGGAAAGAGGAGATTCCTGTGTCCATTCCTCTTATTTTGACCAAGAATAAAGACCAAGGATTTTTGCTTATCCTGACTCCAGCTGATTCTAAAGTCCCAGGGTGTTAACTCAAGACCCACAAGTCTTCATAACAGAAATGATAATTATTCTGAGCTCTGAGAGAAGATAAGTTTCTAAGAATTAAAACTGAGAAGGGAGGCAGTTCTGTGCATTATCAATTTGTTTTTAAAAGGCATAGATAAAGGAAATGAAAAAGAATATGTACTAAACCTGAAAATGTTTTTTTTAAAGGGACTTTATTTTATTTTATGTTTATATTTATTATATAATAGTATTATTAATATATTAATATTAATATTATATATGATACATGATGTAATTATATAAACAATAATAAACAATAATAAATATAAATAATCATAATATAAATATAAATAAATAATAAATATAAAAATATAAACAATAATAAATAAATAATTATTTGTATATATTATATATAATAAAATAAAAATATTATACATATTATATTAAAAATATATTTATAATATGTATTTATTTTATATTAATTTAAGGGATTTTAAACATAAAAGATACCATTTATATTTGGTTCTTGAATTAATGGGATACCATCTTTAAAGCCAATTATTTTCTATTTTTCTTTATTTTCCCAATTACATGTAAAATCATTTTAAATCTTTTTTTTCCTTCAAATTTTATGTTTGAAATATTCTCCTTCTTCCTTTCTACTCTCATTGAGAAGGTAAATAATTTAACTTAGATTATACTTGCATAGGCATCGGAAACACATTTCTATATAAAATATTCTGTGAAAGAAAACAAAAAAAAAAAATAAATAAACCTCCATGAAAAATAGAGAAAGTAATGAAAAAGTATCTTTGATCTACATTCAGTTGACAGTTTTTTTTCTCTGAAGATGGACAGCACCTAAGTCCAACAAAATTGTCTTGGATCATTTGCATTGTTAACATAATTACACTATTCATAGTAGATTATCACACACTATTATTGCTGCTGAGCAAAATATTCTATTGGTTCTTCTCATTTCACTTTTCATTTTAAGATAGTTCAGATTTTGCAGAGTATCCTGCTCATCATTTCTTAAAACATATAGTATTCCATCACAATCACATACAACTACTAGTTTAGCCATTCCTAAACTGGTGGACATCCCCACCTCCCCAATTTCTAATTCTTCACCACCATTAAAAGAATTACTAATAAAGACTTTTGTACACATAGGTCTTTTTCTTTTTAAAAAAATCTCTGTAGGATATAGACCTAATAGTGATATTCCTTGGTCAGTGATTATGTCTGATTTTATAGTCCTTTGGACATAGCTCCAAATTGTTATTCAGAATAGATGAATAGTATATAACATCACCAACAACATTAGTGTTTTAATTTTCCCACATGACCTCCAACATTTGTCATTTTCCTTTTGTGTCATACTAGTCAAGCTGACAAGTGTGAGGTAATAGTTCTACCTGTTTTAATTTGCATTTCTTTAATTAATAGTGATTTAGAGAATTTATATATGACTATAATTAGTTTTGTTGTTGTGTCTGTAACTGTTTATAGCCTTTGACCATTAATCAATTTGAGGAGTGGCTCTTAGTGCAATATATTTTCTTTATTTTCCATGTTTGAGAAATGAAGTCTTTATCAGAGAAACTCACTGTATTTTTTTCTATAGTAATGATCCATATATTTCCCTCCATCCTATTTCTCCTCATTTTCCTAGTCTTTCTTCTTTTAGCCTGTCCATCATCAAAAGGATTGTTTGTGAAATTTACCTCCCCCAAAGAGGTCTTCCTTTGATCACCTCCCTCCCTTACCTTATTCTCCTACTGTCCTGCTTACCTGTGAGAGATTTCTACGCCCAAGTGAGTATATATATCATTCACTCTTTGAGCCAATTCTCCTAAGATCGAAGTTCCTGTGCTCCTCTCACCACTTTCTCTATTTCCCATTTGACTGTAAAATCTCTTTCAGACCTCTTTTATTTTAATGTATCTCTTTCTACTTCTCCCTTTCATCTTCTCCCTGTTCATTCTACTTTCTCATCTTTGATTTGATTTTATTTTTTTTAATAATATACCATCATATTCAACTCACATCTTTGTTTTTTGTATTTGTATATTTCTTCTAATGTCCCTAGTGATGAAGTTTTTAGAAGTTATGAATTTCATTTTCTGATGTAGAAATATAAAGTTTAACTGTATCAAATCCCTTTTTTTTCTGTTTCCTGTTCAACTTTGCTTCTTTTTCATTTTTTTTTTTTTTGAAAGTCAAATTTTTCATTCAGCTCTGGTCTTCTCGTAAGGAATGATATTTCATTTTTTTTTTCATATTTCTATTTCATTAAATGTTTATTTCCCCCCCTGAAGGATTATAGTCAGCTTTGCTGCATAGGTGATTCTATGTTGTTATTTTAGCTCTTTTGTCCTCTGGAATACATGTCCCAAGACCTCCAATCCTTTTATGTAAAAGCTTCCAACTTTTGTGTTATCCTGCCTGTGTTTTTTGTTTGTTTGTTTGTTTGTTTGCTTTTGTTTTGTTTTGGTTTGGTTTTTTGTTTTTTGGCTATTTTCTTTCTCACCTTGAAATAGTGTATCTCTTTGAAATAATGTATATTAGAAATAATGAATGTTCCTTTTCTTTATTCCCCATCTTCCATTTTCATCTCTCTCTTTCTCTCTGAGTATATACCTTTCCATATATCTGTCTCTGTCTCTCTGTCTAATATAATTGTTTTGATATTTGTGTTTTCTGAATTTGTGTCTCAATCTTCCATGTCACCATAATAACTTTCCATGGTCAGACTTTTTTTTTTGTATTTTTTTTGCTATTTTGTTATTGTTGTTGTTGTTGTTAAAAATGTGAATTCTGCTCCTGGTTTGGAAGGAACACTATCTTGGGCTTCTTGTGGTAGATTCTTCAGACTCTGGCTATTTACCTGTTGTTAATGTTCTAAAGTCTTTTTTGTATCTTCACATTTATTCCTGAGTTAAGGGGAGTCATTAGGGCAAGGGCCTGACTGGTGCTGCCAGAGGTCATAGGGGTATGGCAGCTTACCTGGCACAGAGTGGAAATCCTAGTGAACATATCTAATGCGTTCTGAGGCTGGTGAGGGTGTTTCTTTTACTTCAGCACTATTCTGATACATGTGGTGGTCCAGCTGCTGGAGGCTAGCTGTTCGCCCCAGGCTATACTGAAGCACAATGGCCACTATCTTGCCTGGAACTACATTGAAGGTCATGCTAATTCTCAGGGTAGGATCTCCCTATTCTCCTGGGTATGCCATGGCTTGTAAGGGGTCCTACATTTGGAATTTTCCTGTTCTACTGCCCTAAGGATCAGGATCTATCACTGGTTTATTGAAGTGGGATTTGCTGCTGACTTCCTGAGATACTTCCTGTAGTCAATACTGCTCCCCTTTTTTGCTCAAATGAGACAGGCCTTTCCTGCCAATTTTTCAGAATTTTCTTCATTCCAAGATTGTTTCCCTCAGTCTTTTCGCTGGTTCTGCTATTCCAGGATTTTTTTTGGGGGGGATGGGGGTTACATTTTATTGTTGTTTGGAGGTAAATATGAGAATATGACAATTTCCTGTTTGCTCCACCATCTTGGTTCCCAGAAGCCCCCAAATCATTTGTTTCTAAAATAATAGTATATATCTTAGATTAAGAATGGCTTTTCTCTCCTTATAGACTAGTCTCTCAATCATTTAATGTTTAGCATTGATATTGTTCCTGCTATTTTATCTTCAAGAAAAAGCAAATAATTTCTCCCTCTTGATTGGGAAAAAATGCAAAAAGCAAAATAGTCATTCATTTTGTTGTTTCCCCTACGTTTTTTAGTTTTAAGAACTTTTAATTTTATTTTATTAATTTCACACATTATTTACCAAATTGCATGTAAAACATTGTATTTAATTTCCCTACCTTTCAAAGAGGAAGATAAAATTAATAACAAGTCAATATTTTGTTAGTTCTTTTATTTGAAGAAAGAATATCATGTAGCCAGATAAATGAATATAAATTAATCACTTCCAACTTTCACTCTTGTATCCAATCTATGATCTGATTTTTAAATTTTACTTCTGATAAGATATTTGGAGATGCTTTCTTTATCCCATAGCTAAGATGCAGCAAATAGATTATGCTGTGAGGTTGGTACAACAGCAATCTTTTGTGTTTATCCTTGTATTTTTTTGAACAGTACCAGATGTTCTCTGGTACTGTAATATTAATCAATATTAAATATTAACCAATTACTATTAATCATTATGATTATGATTGATAGTAATCGATAACTATTTAGATTTGTTGGGACTTCCCTTTTTCCCAGGGATCTGAGAGCCAAAAGGAAGCAAAATGTACAACAGAAAGCTATAAATCTCCTTTTCTGACACTCTGAACAATTCCTTTGTTTGTAACTGCTAAGTGAACAGACACAGTGGCTGTACTCTTATTCCTTCTGTGCTAGCTCTGTTTCTGTACCCTACTGAACAATAAAAAAGACTCAAGGAGCCTAATGACTTGAGACAATTCCAAGACTCAATGAATCCATGAATTTAGCAATTATTCCCACAAAACCCAAGAATACCTGCATTGTCTCCCAAAACATATCTACCTAAGACTTATGAATGACAATGCTGCATCTCATATCTTTGTGGTTTTCATGTATAAAAATCCTTCTCTCTTATAGGCCACAAGCCCTTCTATTCAGAGGGACTTTGGTTTGCAAGCCTCTTTTGCCCACTTTGAAATCAACTAATCCACTATTTGATTCCTAATTCACTTGTTTATGACTTATTCTGTTCATCTTCAGCCATTTACAGGTTAGAGATAAATCTGGTCTGGAATTTGACATTCTTTCATTACTTTTAATTCTGTCTTCTAGTCTCCAGCGAGAAATTTTCTGGTTTTGTCAACACTGAGTCTTTCCCATACTTTCTCCAGCATTTTTCACTGATTACTGTATTTCATAATCTGATTATACATTCTAAATTCATAATAACATAAACAAGTACCAAGATATATATTGCTACTTTCTCTTTACAGCCAAGTAGTGCAGTGGACAAGCCCTAGGTCTGGAGGCAGGAAGACCCACAGTCAACTGTGGGCTTAGAATCTTCCTTACTATATCATTCTAGAGGAATAACTGCTTTTCTGTTTACTTCAGCTTCCTCAATTGCAAAATAGAGGTAATAATGCCATCTTCCTTCCAGAAACAATCAAATGAGATAATATTTCTAAAATGCTTAGCAAAGTGCCCAATGAAAAGTTAATGTTTAATAAATTCCTGTTTCCTCCCCCCTTACTATTTCACTGGAATAACATTTTACAATCTCTACTTGAATGAGGTTTTGGTAATTAATAAACAATTAATTTGTTGTTAATGAAATTCCAGATATAAGAGCATAGGATATGTGCTAGAAGGTATTTTAGCGGTTACTTTTCCAAACCCCTAATATTACAGATAAAGAAAAAGAAACCTAGAAAAGTTGAGGGACTTTACCAAGATGATAAGTGTCTTACATCTTAGAATTAGAATTCAAATTTAATTCTTATGAGTCCAAATTTAATTACATAATTCCCTCCCTTAGAAAATATAAAGATATAAAATTGAATTTAATCACCTTATGTCATTTCTATTTTCATTTTATCAGATAAGAATTCTGCAGAATCATCCCTACAATTCTTTATTGTTTGATTCTGTTTTTAGTTTGGTGGCAGCGTTTAATTTATACAGCAAAAGTAAGCAAATAACAAGTCTATGCAATAAAATATAATTGTCTAGTATGGAGGTTGTGTGTACATGTGAATAAATATGATTTAAAAGGAAGTCAATTACATTTAAATATCTATCTATTTTTTTTTTTTACCTTTATCTATCCTTCGTGATGCCTGAACTAGCAGAATAAGTTTTGTACAAGAAAAATTCACTTTTTAATTTAAGAATCTGTTTAAGAATGAATGTTGATTTAAAAGTGTATCTTTTAATTACATAAAAATTCAAGGAGAGAATATTGAGACACAATCAGATCCAAGTATTCAAAAAACAAAAAGGAATCAAGAAATCAGTCTCCTAGACCTTAGGGAATATTCCATGCATAGATATGATTTCTTCTACTTTTATAATAAATATCAAAAAAGTTGTAGTGATTATTTGTAAAGATTTATTATTGTCTTCCCAGGAATATCAAAGGGATAAAATGTAATTGCAGTTAAGATCATCAGAGAGCATACAAGGAAAGAAATACAGTGTGAAAGTTCAGTGGGATTCATTATGGACAGCAGAAATGAAAAAAAAAAAAAAGAATGAAATGAGTTTTGGTAGCACTTCATTATTTTTTCTTTGCCTAGGAAAGTAATTCTTGTTATAATGGTCCCAGTAGTCTTTTTTTTTTTTTTTTTTCTAAATCCTCATTAGTTCTACATTAACGAGCTCAGAGAAAATGATAGTTAATAATGCCATGGGACATCCATTTTGAAGGATAGATCCACATTGTAAGTCTATCATGATAGCTCCTTTTACAAAATGAAAAAAGCAAGCAGACCAAATTATATACATTTGAAGTTTTTAAAACTTAAATTACAGGATTTCAAGATATCGATTTAAAAAGATAAAAATTAGGATTGAAAGATCAAGTTTAAATTCCAAAATTTGCCCTTGAGGATTCAGTGCCCACTCTGATGTTTCTTGATTATCAGTGGGTATTTTGAAGGGAACAGTTTAATGATTCCTTCTATTTCATCAGAATAAAATCAGTATAATAGAATTCTATAGAAACATTTAAGAGGGATTTTATATAATCATTATATGAAATCTCTCTCTGAAGTCATCATTGGAATAATGAGTAGTGATATAGAAAAGAAAATATCAATGGATAACAAAACATACACACACACACACACAAAGTTGTTTCTAATTGAGAATTGTTATTATCAAATTAAGAAAACTTCAAGAAGAATTAAACAGCAAAGCTATACTAGTAGGAACTCTCAACCTTGCTCTATCAGAAATAGAGGAATTGTAATACAAAATAAATAAGAAAGAAATTAAGGAGGTAAATAGAATTTTAGACAATTGATATTATGTCACCAAGGTTCCTTTGCATAGCAATAAAATAGATGGGAAGTTTAAAAAAAAAAAAAAAAGAAAGAAAGAAAAGAAGCTTTTAAGCTCCAAATGAGCATTGAAATAAACAAGGAAGAACCCCTCCATCATGATCCTTCCCATTCCCTTTCTTTTTTCTCTTTCCCCTTCCTTTTCCCTTTCAAAATAGCTTTTATGCTTCAAAGTAAATTTAAAGCTAATCTAGGATTATGAAGATTCTGAATTCTAAACCTGCTTCACAAACATTAGTTATACAACTTTGGGAAAGGCATTTAACTGTCTCAGGCTCAGTTTCTTTGTCTATAAAATGGGTAATTAATGGTACCTACCTCAAATTATTGTAGTGCATGAGTAATATGGAAATATGTTAGGATGACTACACATGTATAACATATATCAGATTGTTTTTATATC
The DNA here is from genome assembly GCF_902635505.1 of Sarcophilus harrisii. Lineage (NCBI taxonomy): Eukaryota > Metazoa > Chordata > Mammalia > Dasyuromorphia > Dasyuridae > Sarcophilus > Sarcophilus harrisii. The sequence goes on from NC_045431.1 coordinate 252,400,316, forward strand.
AAATTGCTTTCCTTCTCAGTGAAGAGAGAGAGAGAGATGTGCAGATTAATTAATAACTGAAGAAACAATCCAGGCATTAGTAATTTATTACATAGTCAGCAAGAATAAATATGTCAGCACACTCCTCCATTAGTTCAAAGACTCTGAATAAAGTGAAGTGGACTTTTAGACATAAAATAATCAAATCAAATCAAGTAATTATAATTTTAAAAATTTTAACCAGGACACAAACCAAGATACAAAACTACATAATATATTTTCTAATTGGAAGAAAGATAAGTTGCTTTCCAAATTAGGAGAAAGAAGAAGAATTTTCAGAGTCCTCATTTTATAAAATAAAAAGATGTCAATTGCATCTATTTGTGTATATGAAATAATATCTGGGTTATGTAAATTATATAAATGAAAAATAGAAAAAAAATGGAGGAGAATTCTTGTGGCAGCATAAGATGGACTCATTGTCCAGGAGAGAGAATCTGATTGGTTTTCCTGATTCTCACATTGAACCAATTCCATCTAGTACATGATTTTAATTTTTCTTGTCAATTCCTCCTTTCTGATTAAAGTGGAGTGGTCAATCCAGTCCCACATTAATCACTTATTTATAAACCAAAGTAAGGAGATTTACCATTTCTTCATAATCACAATTAGAATAACAAGCAAAGACTACTGAATGTCAATCTCTCACACAGATTAGGGAATCAATTAATGCAGAAAGCAACAACAATTATCTCACTTAATGCATGAAAAGCCAATTTGCCTAAGGTGATGAATAATCTATTAGCCTATAAAGAAATGTACCAAGAGGAGGGTTTTCAACAAAGGTCTTTTGGGTCAAGCAGTTGTGATTCTTCTATAATCTGCTGAATTTCATGAAGGTTGGTAACAAAGTTCCCTGACTGAATAACATAAAACAGCAAGATTGATTGATCATAGTGGAGGACCAACTATGGAATTTTTCTATGGCCAGTTGTGCTAAAAATTAACTTCAAATTGGTTGGAGGAAATGAGATTCAGTAGTGATTTGGGTAATCTCAATTTCAAAATAAATTTTGAGTGCTATGCTGGAGCACTGATACTATAATGAATGGGAAAAGGGGCTAGAGGATATTCATCCTCAGCCCCATTTTCTTTCATGAGGTTTCTATTTTTTCACCCAGCGCTGCTACCTGCACTGGGATCTCTTCACACTTCTTCCCATCATGCCTAAAGTATAGTTAAGGACCAGGACCAAATAAACAATCCCATAACTTCTAAACTGATTTAGGGTAAAAGAGACATAAGCCTCATTTCTAAAAGTTTGAAAAACAAATTGACCTGGAGTCCCTAACAACCATGTGAGATTGATAGAATTTAACTTTTGATGGACAAAAATGATGTCAGATTTAATTCAATCTAAGCTATTTCTGGTAAAATTTATTAGAAAATATATTTGGATTCAAAATCTGAATATTTCTTGTAAAGACAAGCTGACAATATCCCCCCCTATTTACATCAGGAGAGATAATACTATGTTTGCAATGGATTACTTTGCCAAAGTTGAAGGTATCATAGTGGCCATATACCTGGGTAATACGTAAAGATGTTAGAGCCATGATAATTGAAATAGAAACAATCTAGGCCGTCATGTTTTGTTGTACCCCCAAGGAGATAGTAATCATAAGCAAAATAATATTTCCACAGAAGAGAAGGGAGGAAGAAAAGTAAAGTTTATAAGTTTAAGTTTGTCCCACTTTAATATCTTCTTATTAGAGGCATATAAATTATACTGAGCTAATGCCATAACCATTAAAAAAAAATCTTTTAAAGATGAGGCATAAATGGTTCTTGGTTGTGGGGCAGTTTTGCTCTCTGTGATGAGGATAGCTTTTAATGAGTTAGGTCCTTTTTGGTTATGTGATGATATACCCACTACTCATGAAGTCAAATAACTTTCAAATGATGTAAAGTTTTCTCCACTTTACTATGTAATATAATAATAGCACTGAGTTGTTTTCCTGGGAAAGGTAAACAGAAGTAGAAGAGAACAAAACAGGTAATAATAGTAAAAGTAAACAACAACATGAAAGGCTTGATTCACATATCAGGATAATGATAACATTTAGGAATATAGCAGCAGTTATAGTATATAGTAACCAAGCAATTAGAATCCAATATGCAATATGTACCAAAAATTCCTAAGAAATGAGGATATTACATTCTGAATTCTCCATTTTAAGGAGTTAATTGGAGAAAAAAGGTAACAGGAAAAAAATACAAAATTTTTATATTTCCTTTAGACAATAAATCTATGATTCTTTAAAGCTATTATTCTGATCAACAATATTTTAAAAAAATAAATAAGAGAACAGAGCAAAGAAAAAAAAAACTATTACGGACATTTAGAAAGTTCTCATGAATGCATTTAATAAGCACTTCATGCATTCAAAAAACTTTGCTAAATCCTGTCAACATACATAAAACAGTAAGATATTTCCTCTTCTCAAAGAGCTCATATTCTAATGGGCAAGAAGAATAAAAAATAAAGGTGTCTGTCCCACTTCAAATGGAAAGATCTCATAATCCTTGGGTATAAGAACAATGGTAATACCAGTTCTCCTAATGTCATGTTCAAAGATGTAGTCATATGAACTCCTAATGCTGAACCATAATAATTCCAAGAACTTTGCTTTCAAATTGGAAAAATCAAATGATAAAAATATCAATGTGTTTTTTTTATCATGTTTTTAAAAGAATTTTCTGTCTTCCAGGCATGTAAACAAAGATAGATTAATTGATAAATCATTGCGATGATGGTCAGCTTAATGAATTTGAGGTGAATTTGTTGATTTGCATCCTTGAGGTCCATTTACAATTAGCAAAAATAAAATTATCAAAACAATTGATACTAATTGCCAAGTCAAATATGTCCATTATTATTGACTATTACAAAGAAACTAATTACAGAAAATGTATATTTACCTATAAGAAATCTAATCTAATGTATACAAAACATTAACACAAACTTTTTTTCCCCCAAGAATTATTTATATAGCTACTCAAAAACTTAGGGAAAAAGTAGTAGAGGACACACAAATAAATATAAACATTTTCTACCTGCAAAGGGCTTATTTACTAGAAGAGATAAAGCAAGACTTATTGTAAATGACTACAATGTATAGTATAATGTTCTAAATTTAGAAGTCACATGAGAAAGATGTCATTGGAATTTAGAAAATTAATCTTCCTTAAGAGGGTTTAGAGAAGACTTGACATGATTTGGACACTGAATGCCTGAAAAATGATTATTTAAATGAATAGAGTGAAAAAGTAATTTATTTGAATGTTTTGATGGAGACCATTTGGAAATAAAGAAAACTCCATCAGAGTATTTGAGAAGAAAGAAGGTTGTGTTGCTTGTAAAGATTAGTAAATTCATAAGAATGAGAACAAGTAGAACAAAGCTGATTTACAAAGAAAAACAAACACAAGAATGAATAGGAATAGTCCATCATATCAATCAATGTAATTCAGTTTGGTGTAGTGCAAGGAAAACATAATCTCTTATATGTGAATTATTTCTTAAGAACTATTGCTGGGATATAAGAAATGCAAGATTAAAACCAAATAGTCTTGTTTCTTAGTTATTTTACATTATATTTTTCATAAATCTTTTGTTGATTTGGAATAGAAAGAAATACAAACTCCAGATTTTGAGGCTAAGAGGATTTATCTCTTAATCTTATAGCCAAAGCACACAGAGCATAAAAATGAAAAGGAATGGATTCTGCTTAAGGTTTTGTTCTGCAATTTTGTTTTATATGGGCACAGATCCATAACAACAGTTAAAAATAAAGAAAGAAACAAAGATAAAGAAAGAGGAGTCTCATTTCTCCAGTAGTCCAGTAGTAACAAGAAACCAGAGTCTAAATTTTTGCTAATTAATTTACAATATGCCAAATGATCTCCTTCAAGATCATCACTTAGAAAGCACTTTTTTGTGTATTATCTTTCTAAAGGCATTCTTAACATCTTTGTTCCTCAGGCTGTAGATGAGTGGATTCAACATGGGGATGATAAGGGTATAGAAGACTGAGGTTACTTTATCAATATCTAGAGAATGATCTGTGCTTGGACGTAAATAAATAAAGATCAGAGTCCCATGGTAGATGGTAACTACAGTCAAGTGGGAGGCACAGGTAGAAAATCCTTTCTTTCTTCCTTCAGCAGAACCAGTTTTAAGGATGGTAACTATGATGTAGGCATAAGAGAGCAAGACGGTCAAAAGACAGATGGCTTCAACAAGACTTGCAAAGACTACTAGAACAATGTCATGGACATAAGTGTCAAAACAAGACAGGGAGAAAAGAGGTGATATATCACAAAAGAAATGGTTAATTTCATTAGAACAAAAAGATAGTTGGAATGTGTTTGTGGTATGAATAATGGAACTCATGGTTCCACCTAAAAAAGCTCCAAAAACCAGCTGACAGCAAACTCTTTTGGACATCACTACTGTGTAGAGTAGCGGATTACAGATCGCTACATATCGGTCATAAGCCATAGCTGCCAAGAGAAAAGATTCTGTATCCACCAAAGAACAAAAGAAGTATAACTGTGTTGCACATCCATTATAAGAAATAGCCTTCTTCTTTGAGAATAAGTCCACCAGCAACTTTGGAGCTATAACTGAAGAGTAACAGGCATCTATAAAAGACAATACACTGAGGAAAAAGTACATAGGGGTATGTAGATGTGAACTGGTTGTGATCAGTGTGATCATTCCAAGGTTTCCCAACAAGGTCATACTGTAGATGAAAAAGAATACTAAAAATAGGAAAACATGAAGCTCTGGGTGATCTCTGAAACCCAGAAGAAAGAAATTGGTCTCCATGCTACTATTCTCTTTGTCCATCTCTGTAGTCAGCTTTGATCTTTGATCTGTGTAAGAATAAGGATGGTTATGTTAAAAATACAGAGCAGGAATATCAAATATACAACCCCAGGGACACAACATTCCACAGGGTACTATAAACAGGTTAAAATATAATTTGGAGATCTTTAATAAAATAATAATGCAACAAAGATGTGCAGTTTTTATAAGACAATAAGCTGTCTACAGGAATCCTTCTGGTCTTTTTAGTGACTTTCTCTTCCCATTTCTCATTGAGTTTTAGACCTCTGATGTGGAGTCCTTGGTGTGAAACTGGGTAAGGAAAGAATCACATGGATTAAACCAGTCATTCCAGAATGGAGATTTAATCATGATTCTTATTTCCCCTCATATCAAGAAGGTTTAGAAGTGCATTATATTATGAAAGGTAAAGGGTGATCTCTTTAGTTCCTCCTCCCATCATTGTTATCTATGCCTAAGATACAAAGATACATATGAAAATCTTCATGCCTTCCACAATTTCACAACATATTGGAGGAGACAACATATAAATAAATGGGCACATACAAGACGTATTTGTAGTAATTGGAAAGCAACATTCAGGGGGAGAAATTGAGCAACTGTGGAACTTCTTTCAGAAGATAAATTTTGAAATAAATCATGAAGAATTATGGATTCTAGGAGGAAAATATGAGGATAAATATTCAAATAATTTAAAGGCTGTAGAAAAGTTATTTGGTATGCTGTTCTCAAGGCAATAAAAATAGAACTGTACTGATGGATTATGGAGTATGTAAGGTATAAACGTAGGAGAAATGTAGGAAAGAGCTCAGCCATAAAGTGTATTAAATTTCAAACAGAGGACTTTATATCTCATTCTTTAGATTATGAGGAGGCACTGGATTTTATTGAGGGATGAAGAGGTGGCATGAATAGCTCTATATTCTAGAAAAATTACACTGCAGTTGAGTAGAACATTGAATGGAGTAAACAGAGGCTAAGTTCTTGGGGACCAATTAGAACAATATTGCAATGGTCCATCCATTACATATTAAAGGCCTAAACTAGGATGGTGGCTATGTGTAAAGAGAAAAAGGAACTTAAAGGAGGAAAGTAATAAAAGTATAAATAATAAAATTTGGCATTTGTAGTAATTTTAGATTTAAAAGTGATTTTTGACATTTAGTAAAGCCTTAAACATAGTTTCAGATGAGTAATGAGAAGTTTAGTTAAAGTGATTTATTAAAGATTACAGTTGTCATAGATATCAATGTTATTTTGCATGGAAACTTCCATCACATTCTTATTCCCAGACTTTTGCAAGCATTTTCTGCTTGGTCATCCCACTGCAAGTTTCTCTCTGTTCTAAACTGTCATCTATTTAGCTGCTAAATCAATCTCTCTAAATTATATATATATGACCATATCACCCTCCTGTCTCCTATTCAAGATATTTCATGGTTATCCAAGATACAAAATAAAATGTTATATTTGATTTTAAAAACTTATCATAACCCAGACTTTCCTTAATTTGCAGCCTTATTATATCTTACTCCTTTCTACAATTTTTGGTGATACAGTGACACTCCAATTTCAGAATCTTTATAATATTTGCTGTTCCCCATGCCTTACATTTTCTTCCATTTCATCTCTACCTAATATTTTCCCTAACTGCCATCATCAGTTTAAATTTCACCTTGTGCAATAAATCCTTATTTGCTCTCCCTTGATATTTCCTTCTCTCTGAGATTATACACAATCTATCTCTACTGTATATGTTTTATCTGTACATAGCTGTTTGAATTTTTCTCCTCCATTTAAAGTAAAATCTCCTTTTAAAAAAAAACCCTTTTCCTCAAAAGCTTTACCCCCTGATCTTTCTTGTTCCCTGTCTTTGTAACCATTGCATAGCATATTTCCTGGTACATAATAAAACCTTAATAAATGCTTAGTTTTGTTACAATGAATTTTGGGTCTGTTTTTTATAACTTTTCTATCTTTCCCTTACTTATCATAGATCACCAATCACTATTTTTACTTGATCTGCCTACATCTGCCCATCTCTAAACATTGTCATTTGTTCAGTGTTTGAATATCAAAATACTAAATTTTTCAGAGTGCTACTTAAAACAAGTATAAATAAACTACTAATGAAGTATTTGAGGTATTTATATGCAACCCTCATAAGAGTTAGTCTATTTTCTTTTAATTTATTTTTTTAAAATATTCAAAAAGAAAACATAATAAAAGCCTTCTTGTTTTTTTCCTAGTTATTAAGTTTGTTATGGCTAGATGAGGTTATGAATTATTGAAGTTTAGAAAGGCAAGGTTGTTCTTTATTTATGCATGATAGAACATATTGTGATTTTTAAAATCATCATCATTATAGAATAGGTCTCCCTATTTTACCCATGTTGGAAGTATGGTGATTGCACATGGGCCTGATCCAATTATCATCTTGGAATCTTTAAGCCCATTATCGTACTGACTTGGGTCAGTCTGCTTTTCCTTAAAGAGCTCTACAGCTCTCTTTTTTGGGGAACTCAACATTTAAATATCACATTGATTGAAGATACTTCAATAAGCTTAAAAAATAATACAGCTCAGAAATCCTGACCTCATACAATCTACTACTCTCACCCTTGTAGTTACAGGGATCATAACGTGTGTACCCATGACTATCCTCATACTCTAGATTTTTAATGCCCTTTTTAACTATAGTATTCAGAACTCAGCATACTTTTTCAGATATGATCTACGGAATGATAAAGTGTGAATGCCAATTTTTCTAGTCTTGAGCATAATTCCTCTCAATGAAGTCTTAAAATAGCATCTTCCTTGTTTGTCATGTAATGCTCTTCATGTATATTGAGGTTATAGATCACTAAAAGCTTCAGGTTTGTTTTTATTTTTTTTTTGTTAGAGAAATTGCTTCTAGCAAAACATTCATCATTTTGCCTTAATGAAGGGATTTTCCCTCCTACCACTTTTTATGAGTAGCATCACATGGTTATTGGAAATGTACATACTGATTTGATCATCTTTTTTCTATTGAAGTTCAGAACCCCTGAACATAAGTAGACTCAATCTCCAACCTGACTTATCAATTCATTTCTGATAGTTGAGTTGGGCTTAAAGTGTTTCCTATAGTTATATTTCATAAATAATTTTACCTTCATCTTTTTTAGACTGTTACATCATCAATAAGTTTGTTTGTGTATGTGAAAGGAAAAAAATGAAATTAAAATTAAAGAACTAACCATTAGGTAATAAACGAAGATGCCCCAAACTTAAAATAAAGAGGGATTTTCATGTCTTAGGCATCCTCCCAAATCCAGAACACTTACCAACTTTATTTATCTGCTTTCTTTGGAAATTGTATCCTGAATTAGATGGATGATTTTTCAGTGGGAAAAATGAGTTCTCTCAAAGTACTATGACTTCTCTTAAGCTAGTAAGATCTGAGAATCAAATATATCCCATTTTCTAATTGATTAGGAATAAGCCCCCTCTAGAAGCCAAGGGCAACCCATAGTTTTTGAGGAGTATTGGACACTTTTTATATTTTACTCTGAGTTTTCTAAAAATCAGTCCCTTGATAAAACCACTCAAAGAGCTTGTTAATTTTGATACTTCTAATTGCCAGGTCCCAAAAGAAACACACACATGGGGAATTATATCATATATTTATCAGGAAGTAATGCTGTCTGAGATGAAATTTGTTATTTATCATTTTCAGAAAGTGAGAAAACCACATTTTGTCAATAAATATGCCAACTCTTTGAATGTATGTAAAGAGGCTAAACACTTTGTGATTTAGGAAATGAATGAATTGGTAATCAGTTTCATCTATCAGATTCAGGAGATTGAAAATGGGCTTGGATTATAATTTATTTCATTGAGTAATTTTAAAGCATCTCATATGTTGCAAGTAGTATGATCAATGCACACTTGTATATATGTACCCCCAAATATACACACATATGTATATAAACACACATACAAAAATATACATATACATTCACCCACCTAATCAATAGATAGAAACAAATGAAAATATCACAATGAGTGGACTAAAATGAAAAAGAATAACTGATGGATTTATTGATTTATGTCACTATTAGTGATGATAATGATGAGGAGGATGAGAATGATAGGAATAATGATGAATATAATGATAGTGGACACTGAAGTTTTCAAAGTTCTTAACATACACATATGTTATTAAACCTTGTTGGCTGGGAGGATTGTGGGAAGTCAGCAGACTATGTCAGAAAATTTCAAGCTCTCCAGATTTTCCCACAAACAGAAAAAACATTTGTAGCTCAAGGCAAACATAGAGTGGCCAAAAAAAATATTTATGGCAGAATTGAGTCTTCCTGGTTAACCTGAAAAGTGCCAACAAACACTCTAGGAATGGCACTAATCAGTGTGATGTACAAATACCTCTAAGCTATTTCTCCAGAAGGACCCAGCTGGAACTCTGGGGCTAGATGGGTTTGATTGAACCTCAGCTCAAACCATAGAAATTTCCACCTCATGGTCAGCATGAGAGTAAAGTGTCTGAGTTGAGGAAGACTGAAGGGACCTTGGAACCCCAGGTCCAGCTATGCTGCTGAGATGTGGCCCTGGGAAAGAAAGAACCAGCACATTGAGAGTACAGAGGCAGTGGGCAGGGTCGCTGCTGCAGGTACTTGCAGGAAGGAAGAGTTTTTTATTTTGGTGTTCCAAGTCACAGGAGAATGCTGAAATGAAGCCAGAGACACTATCTGTCCACCCCAGCATTAGTAGTGCTTACACTACTACTTTTTAATTTTTAAAATAATGAACAGGCAAGAAGAAAAAACTTAACCATAAAACTTGCCATGGGGATAGGGAAGTCTGGAGTTCATCTTCAGAGGAGTACAGTGAAGTTAAAACAACAACAACAACAACAAAAACTATTCTAAAGAGTAATGCTAACTGGCTACCTCCCCACAAAGAATTTATAAAACTCAGAAAAGACTTTCAAAAAGAGAGATTGAGAGAAAAATAAAAAAAAAAATAAAAATCACCCACCCCCCCAAAAAAAAAACAACAAGATTATGAGAAAAATAAAAGTAACCAACTAGAAAAGGAGATAGAATTTTAAAGAAAAAAAAAAAAAAACATTATTTGAAGCTTAGAATGCGGAGCGGGATAGGTGGAGCAAAGATGATATAGTAAAGGCAGGAACTCTTCCAATCTCTCTATAAACCTCTCCAAATTCTTTTAAATAATGACCTTAAACAAACTTTAAAGTAAAATAATAACTAAAAAGATGGAACTGAACATTTTCCAATCAAAGGAAATTCATAAGGTCAGCAAAAAAGTTGCATGTCAAAAGTGTGGGAATCCAATGAACACACCTACCAACAAAGCCCCAATCCCAGCCTAATCTCTGATTCAATGGCAGTGATGGTGACTTCCAGATCTCTCAGTCTGGAGACATCAAAGAAGACCTGGAAAGTTAGTAGAAAAGATCTGTGGAACCAGAGTGGGACCCCAGCAAGCAATGCAGGCTATGTCAGTGCAGCCCTAGCCCCAATACAGCCCTTCATCAGCAAAGTAGTACTCTGTTGCTTAAGCACAGAATATAACTAACAGCTCCAGAGCAGAAAAGAGAGCTGGTGAGCAGGACCCTGTAAGGATTTCTGAAAACAGCTACACAAAAGTCTTGAAGCTTTGAACAGTGCCCCCTCCATACCCTGGAAACAGAGTATGAATTTAACAAAGCGTTAAAAGCCAAGCAATAGACTAGGAAAATGAGCAGAAAACAAACCAACAAACAAAAAAACTTTCTGACCATTGAAAGTCATTATGGTGACAAAGAAGATCAAAACACACAATCAGAAGAAAACAAAGTGAAAGCTCATATATTCAAAACTTCCAAAAATAAGAATTAGATCCAGGCCATAGAAGAGCTCAAAGGGATTTTGAAAATCAAGTAAGGGAGATAATGTAAAATTATGAAAAGAATCGAGAGTGGTGCAAAAAGAAATGCAAAAAGCTAATGAGAAGAAGAATGCTTAAAAAAGCAAAATTGGCCAATTTTGAAAGGAGGTACAAAAGTTCACTGAGGAAAATAATTCCTTAAAAATTAGAATTTGAGTATATGGAAGCTAACTACTTTACAAGAAATCAAAAAACAATGAAACAAAACCAAAAATAAAGAAAAAATAGAGAAAAATGAGATATTAGAAAAACAACTGATCTGGAAAATAGATCCAGGAGAGAAAATGTTTAAAAATATTGAACCTGAAAAGTCTAGTGGTCAAGAAAAGAGCCTGGGCATCATCTTTCAATAAATTATCAAGGAAAATTGTCCTGATATTCTAGAATCAAAAGGTAATATAAAAATTGATAGAATGCACTGATCACCTCTTGAAAGAAATTCCAAACTGAAAAATCCCAGAAACAATCAAATTCCAGAGCTTTCACATCAAGGAGGAAATATTGCAAGCATCTAAAAAGAAATAATTCAAGTATAGTGGAGCCACAGTCAATATAACAAAAAGATTAATAACCTTTATAAAAGGAACTGAAATACAACATTTTGGGGACCAATGGTGCTAAGATTACAACCAAAAGTCACCTACCCAGCAAAACTGAGTATGATCCTTCAGAGGAAAATGAGGTCATTCAGAGGATTTTTGAACATTTATGATGAAAAGTCCAGAGGTGAATGGAAATTTTTATTTTCAAATACAGGACTCTGGAGAAGCATAAGGAGGTAATCAGGAATGTGTTATCATAATGGACTTAAAGCTTAACTGTTGACATTTCTATATGATACTTGTAACTCATTAGAACTTTCTCATTGTTATGGCAGTTAAAATTGAGTATATATAGAATGTACAGGTGTGAGTTGAACATGGTGGGATAATATCCTTTTGAAAAATGATGAAATTAAGGGGTGAGAGAAGAACATACAAAGAGAAAGGGAAAGGGAAAGGGGAAATGGTGCAAATCATCTATCACTAAAATAGAAGTAAGTAAAAGCTTTTACAGTGGAGGGAAAGAAGGGAAGGAGAAGATAAGTAAGTGAACCTTATGCCCATCAGAATTGACTCAAAGAGAAAATAACATGTATTCACTATGAATATAAAATCCATTTTACTCTGGCAGAAAGTAGGAGAGGAATGACATGGGAAAGGGGAGAAGGGTGAAAAAATAGAGGACCTATTTGGGGAGGGAGTGGTCAGTAGGAAATACCTTTGAGGAAGGACAGGGACAAAGGAGAGATAGAATGAATGGGGGAGTGGTATACAGTTAGCTAAAGTAATTGTAAAAACAGCTTTAAAGCAAATTTCTTTGATAAGACCTCATTTCTCAAACATAGAAGGAACTGAGCCAAAATTTAAAACATAACAGTTATATCCCAAATGAGGTGATCAAAAGATACGATCTGTTCCCATAAGGGTATAAATTCATGCATATACTTTTCACCTAATAACACCACTATTAGGTAGAAGTGCCAAAAGTTATTTAAACAAACAAAAAAAATGAAAATTACCTACAAAAACATTCATAACATCACTCTTCTCGGAAAAAGATAAGAAACTAAAAAGTTGGAAATTGAGGGAATGCCTAACAATGGGGAAATGGCTCACTAAATGGTGGTCTGTATTTGTGATGGAATATTATTGTTTTATGGAAAATCTCATCATCTCAAGTAAAGTGGAATGGACTATATACAAAGTAATAACAATGTTCTGGGATGACCAATTGTAAATAACTTTGTAATTTTCAGTAGTACAATTATTCATGACTACTTTGAAGGACTTATGATGAAAAATCCTATCCACACTCAGAGAAGGAACTGATTGTATCTGAATACAGATTGAAACATATATTCTCTCTCTTTTTCTCTTACTTTTTCTCTCTCAATTATTTTGAGAGTTTATTTTCACTAAGTTGGGAGATCTATGATTTCATAACTTTTCATGTTGTTTATTAATTGTGGGTAGAGATAAAGGAGAAAACATAGAATTCCAAGAAATTTAAAAACAATGTTACAAAAAATGTTTTGAACATAACTGGGGGAAAATACAAAGTAAATAAAAAAACAAAAACAAAACAAAAACAAAATTAGCATTGGCCAAAGGGAAATCAGTGAATCTATAAGAAAACAAGAAATAACAAACAAAATATAAAGAATAAAAAAAAAAAGCTAGAACAGAATGTGAAACATAAGAAAAACAACAGATTTGTAAAAGAAACCAAGAAGGCAAAATATAAGAATAATTAGGCCACCTGAAAACTGTGACCAGAAAATGACTGACACAATAATGGGAGAAATAATCCCCAAGGAAACTGTCCAGAAGTGATAGAACATGAGGGGAAAATTAAAACAACAACAACAACAACAATAAAACAAAACAAACAAACAAACAACAACAACAACAACAAAAAAAAAACTGATCATCTCAAAGCCATCTTTTCAGGAAAATACATAGGAAGATTATTATCAAGATTCAAAATGCCCACATCAAAGAGAAATTTTTTCAAAAAACAAACAAAAATTCAAATATGCTGAAGCTACAATTAAAATTGTACAGGATTTATCAGCAGCCACAATAAGAAACTACACCCCTGAAATAATATATACTGGCAATCAAAGAACTAGGCCTGTGGCCAAAAATGTCATATCAATGATCAAAGTATTAATGATTAAAACCTTGCAGATTTTCAGGATTTTGTTTCAACTAAAACTGAACTTAATAAAAAAAAATAACATAAGAGCTAATATAGCCAAATAATTTTTGTGCCGTGTATGGAAATATATACCATATGTTTAAGATGGACATTGGAAATTATGTTATACAAATGAGATGCAGAGGAAGAACCAATACAGGAGTATTAGAGTCATGAGGAGGCCTCATATTTTGAAAACCTCAGGTTAAATAGGGAACATCATATATATGTGTATATGTACACATCCACCATGAAGGGTACAGGACCCTTTAAAATCAATTAGGCAATAAGGGGAGGAAGGATTAGTACAAATGGACAAAGGATAAAGAGGGATGAGAAGGGAGGGACAAGACAAACACAGGAACCATGGGTGGCAGAAGATTAAGTAATAGCAAAGCAAGTTAAGGAGCAGAATTAAAGAAGAGTTAGCAGGGATAGGAAACACAAACACTATAACAAGAATCAGGAGTAGAATTTATTTAAAAAATAAAGTCAGCAATCATTCATCTTGGACAAAATCAAACTTAAAAACTCAATAAAGAGAAATATACATTATATTTCAGCCATAGTAATATTGTTTTACATGTGTTTTTACATATAAGTAAATATGTGTATGCATGTGAGTCTGAGTATAGCTAAGTATGTATGCATGCAGCTCTAGATATGTGTATATATAGATATATGCATAGTGTGTGGATCTATTTGTGTGTTTAGCTATATAAATGTATTAGTGCTTAACTGTAGACTGCTAGGGGTAGGGTAGGCAATGAAAGGGGAAGAAAAGAAGTAAAAAAAAAATGTACACAAAAGAGAAAAACAATAAACCTTGTTGACTGAAAGTCAAATTAAGTGTAATTAACCCCATTTTAAAGAGGAAATTCTAGATCAGAGATGTTGAGTAATTTGTTCAGTCACAGAATAAATAAGAATACCAAGAAGAATTAGAACTGAGATTTTATGAACATGAGTCTGACATTTTATCAAACATTACACATTGATTTATTTTTCTATTCTTTGAAACAAATATAATTCAAGGACCATACTAAAAAGTACCTTATTATGACACTTCACATGAAAAAGCTCAGTGGTTAATAGGCTAAAAGAGTCCATAAATATTGATATAATTTTTTAATTTCCTCTCCTTCTCCCCAATTTGGAACAGGGAAACACCATTTCAGAACCTATCACTTTCCTGAGGGCATCTTTTACATCCTTGTTCCTCAAACTGTAGATGAGAGGGTTTAACATTGGTATCACTACAGTATAAAATACAGTGGCAACTTTGTCTGAATCTGAAATATTTCCAGATCCTGGTCTGCAATAAATGAAAAGGATTGTGCCATGGAAAACCACAATGGCAGTGAGGTGGGAGGCACAGGTGGAGAAGGCTTTGCGCCGACCCTCAGAAGAGTGGATTCTCAGAATGGTGATGAGGATAAATATGTAAGATGTGAGGATGATAATGATGGTGCTGATCTCATTGAAATTGGCCACTATGAAAAGCAGCAGTTCATTGATGGAGACGTCTGAGCAAGACAGAGACAAAAGTGGGGGCAGATCACAGAAAAAGTGATTAATGATGTTGGATCTATAAGAAGATATCTTAAGGGCTAAACATGTGTGAATCAGAGAGCTCACTGTACCACAAATATATGAGCCACACACCAACTGGATGCAAAGCTTCTGGGACATAGCAATCATGTACAAGAGTGGGTTACAAATGGCTACAAAGCGATCATAGGCCATCACTGCCAGCAATATAATTTCAGTGACCACACATGTGCAGAACAAATAGAATTGTATAATGCAACCTAGGAAAGAGATGACCTGATCTTCTGTCAATATATTCACCAGCATTTTGGGCACAATGACCGTGGAATAACAGAGGTCAATGAAGGACATGTGACTGAGGAAAAAATACATAGGGGTATGAAGGTGGGGGCTGATCTTGATCAGGATAATCATTCCAAGATTCCCTAAAACGGTGATGGAATAGATCACTAGAAATACCAGGAAGAGGAAAATATGGAGTTCTGGATGATCTGAAAATCCTAAGAGCATAAATTCAATAAATTCAGTGCAGTTTTTCCCTTCTTCCATTATTTCATTCTGTTCAAGATTGAATAAAGATGAAAAAGTCTTCTTTCATATGGCTCAAGCATAATTATTAACTGTATCCTAGAAAAACATTAGAATATGGTTAATATGTGTTGTATAGGAGACATTATATGGCTAATATATTTATTATCTTGTTGTCTATACATTAAATATAATAAAAATATAATCAAATTTATATACACTGTGCAGAGCTATCATTCAGATCAAATAGAATCCATGGTGATGGATATGTACAATTCAATATATCATACAGATAAAGTCATCAAGAAGACAGATAACATAGTGAATATGCATACTTCCTAAATCTCTACACCTCTGTATAAGACCCTGGTCCAAGCTAGGATCATACATAAAACCTACTTTATATAGTTTGTGACAACCCTTCCCTCAAAACAAAGGAAGACATTTCTCTGTCTCAGTCTCTGTTTCTGCCTCTGTCTTTCTCTTTTCATTCCTCTCTTCTCTTCCTATCTTTCTCTACTTCTCTTTCTCTATGTATATATGAATACATATATATGGATATACATATATACACATAGGAATCTCTCATAAGTAAGTTAAATGATATATTTTTTTCCTAGATAAAGTGAGTTGTGTTCAACACATCTCACTTTTTCTAGAAAAAAAGCAACAAAAAAACCACCTTGTATCATTTAACTTACTCATAAGAGATTCCTCATAAATTCAATAAAGTCAAAAATGAATGCTTGAATTTGTAAAGAAATTTCCATATCCTTGGAACAAATTTGAGATATAACAGATGGAAATTTGCTTAGTCTGGCATTCACAGTGAGTTCCTTTGTTCAGCAAAAATCATGATGGCAACCTTCAATGTTGCCTCTCTCTTTCATTCTAGATACAAATCCCAGACTAACATATTTGCATACGTGTATGTGTGCACATTTATATCTGCGTATATATTTCTATCTATCTATCTATCTAGATATAATCACTTTTTTATTTACATTTGTATCACCAATTTGAGGCACTCCAGAAAAGAACCCAAAATTGGGAATTATAGGAGCAAAGCTGGAAAAACTCCTTAGAGTCCAACTACTCTAATTCCTTCAGGTAAGATGTAGGTTCTAATCTTAACTCCAGCATGTCTCCTCAAATGGATAACATGCAAGTCCTTTAAGAGATCAGAACCCTGGGTTCAACTTGTACCACATCATATCTATTTCAGAGCTTTATTTTGATACTCTATGATAAGAAATGAGTTCTTTAATCTTTCAAGCTTTATGTAATTATGATTGGTTATCATTTAGCTCCAAAACACATAAAGAATGATCAGCATATGCTAGTGATATTTGGAAAGTGGAAGGAGTCTCTAATACTATAAAAATGAGTTTTCCCTTACTCTGGGATATAAATACCATCTGAAAGCAAAACAAGAAAGAGAGGGGAGATCAAACTATGTGTCCCTATTGCTATCTTTAGAATGGAAAATGAATTAAGAAGTTAATTTTCCAGTTCCTTCATTTTACACCTGAAGCAAAATTTTCCAGTTCATATAAGTAGTCAGTAGCAATCCTGGAAAAGTTACCTGCTTATATTATTAAAAAACAAAAACAAAAACAAAAAACCAACTCATTTCAATGTGTTAAACTATAGGTAAGGAAGTAACTTTCCTGTTGATTACTGAAGGACAGTTCTTGGGATATTTTCAAGGAAGGACTAACAAAAAATGGCATTACTGAAAGGATGAGCAGAAAGAGAGAGAGAGTATGTCAGTCTGTCCATATAAAATTTGAACTTGGCTGTACACACACACACACACACACACACACACACAAACTGAAATGAATATTTGGACATAACATCCAGATTTGCACAGGAATGAACTTATTTGGAAAATGTTTCAATTGTCAATGGGCCTTTTCTCTGAGAGTTTGTTAAGTTAGAGTTCTTGAGTATTGACTCTAATCAAATCTCTTCCCTTAAGATAGAGAAAAAGAGAGGTTATGAGATACTATATATGAAGCAATTGGTAAAGTGTGAAGCACTATATACATATGAATTCTTAATAGTATTACTTTATATAGTTATTAATAATACCATTATTACCTAATATCCATTTCCCATTCATTTTAGTATGAAAGAAACTTTCACAGATAGATTTTCTGCCAAAAGATGGGAGGGAGGGAATCTCAACAAGCAAAACTCTAGAATAAGAGCTTAGTTAAAACAGTCTTTCTGCAATGAAATTTTAAGTTATATCCAATAAAAAAGTCACATGCACTCCATTTTTACCTATCAAAACATGCTGAAACTGCACAAAGAATTTGAAGGAGAAAAAGAGATGGCTCATTCTCTCAATCAGAAAACCTGCCTATGTGTTGAATGCAAGGGGTTTTATAATTCATTTTCCCTTGGGAACTCAGTCCCCTAAGTATATTCCTGAAATTATGGTTCTCTGTGGGTTGCTGACTCTTAATCAAAACAAATTTATATACCCTCTTTGTGTACTTTGACCAAAGGTTTTCTGATGTCCTATCCCTAAGGAAAATGTACAATCATGATGTAGATGAGCATTGGACTTTTTTCACCATTTAGACAAAATGACAAAAAATTTGCTATTTAAAATTCACATTCTTTTACACCTGGATCAAACTTAATTGTTTTAATTATTGGAAATCACCTAGAAACTCTCTCTCCTAGCAATCTCAAACTCCATTTTTCTGTAGTTATTAGGCCTGAATTCAAGACAGAAAGAAACTATTATCAGATTTTTTTATTTTGGTCCGGCACTTTGTCATACAATTATGCCCATATGGAGCTGAAAACAAACCAGGGATCTACTGGAGAGTTATAGTTATAAATGCTCATAAACAGTTAAAAAACATTCTAGTTTATACATATTATTTTTCTATGGAAAATGAGACAGAGAGAATAAATAAGTTTGTTAAAATCACTTTAATATTAAGTCTCAGAAATATATTATAACTAAGGTATTAACTATAAAAGAAATCTTTTTTTTTTTGTAGTAGAAATTCTTTGGTTCCTAATATCTATATGACAGAATGAGTGCAGATTACAGAAATATTAACAATTCCTCTTTTCTTAACTGAGATCTATTCTATATTCCTTTTCTAGGCCTCAATCATTTTCAGTATATGGCATATAATGAAACCTGAGAGTATTCTAACCACTAGAAAGTTATAGTTTTAAAAATTATATCATCACATTTTTCATTTTTCTTGGATAATGTCTGATTGACTATCTGACTCATCTTTTCAGTGCATTCTTATATACTTTGTACTATTCCTTTCTCCCCTTTGCCTTTGCCTTTCTATCTCTGTTTTTCTTTGACTCTTATTTCTTCTCTCTCTCTCTGTCTCTCTCTTTCGCTCCCTCTCTGTGTTTGTCTATCTCTCTACTCCCCTTCTTCTTCTTCTTCTTCTTCTTCTTCTTCTTCTTCTTCTTCTTCTTCTTCTTCTTCTTCTTCTTCTTCTTCTTCTTCTTCTTTTCTTCTTCTTCTTCTTCTTCTTCTTCTTCTTCTTCTTCTTCTTCTTCTTCTCTCTCTCTCTCTCTCACTTTTGTTCTCTCCTCCAACATCTTGGCCTTAAATTTGAAATTTAATTTTCACATTTTTTTTTATTCTTTGCTTCCCTTTTACCTTTTAGGTCAAATCATCTTTTAACTTTGACAATATTTTACACATATAAAACAATCAAATTCACCAATCTGATTTACCCACTGAGTGTTCTCTGCTATATGTTAAGCATTCAACCTGTTAATATAAAGCACAAACCAATTGCCTTTAAAAACAGAAAATAGATGTTCAGATGCATTCTGAACAGAGTGAAGTATAAAGAATTCATCACACCATTATTCTTGGAAAATATATTTTCACCCTTAATAGAGGTCAAGTTCTCATTGACTTTTTTTGTTTGTTCACACTTATTGAATTCCCAGTTCAATGATTATTTGTAATATCTTTTTCAAACATTTATTTTTATATTTGATTTTTATGTCTTTTAAACAAGAAGTCAATGCTGAAATTTATAATTGTCTATATATTTATTATGTTTAAAGTTTTTTATCATAATGTCATAATTTCCTAGTCTATTTTATACTTTTTAGATTCTGATTGTCATGTGCTGTGTCAGTTACCCTTCCTTCTTTCGTAACATCTTGAAATTTGACAACACTTAATCTCTGATGTTAAATCTTGTTAATGAAATGTGAATTTTCAGTAAGTTAGAAAGAACTCTCTTAGGCAGTCAAAAAGGTATCTCCTACTAAATTTACAATGCAACAATTAGTGAATTAATTGTCATTTCTTAAGTGTTTACTGTATGTAGGGATAATACTAGATGTTCTACATATAAAGTGATTTTGAAATGGTTTCTGTCTCTGAGAAAAAGCAACAGATACATTATAGAAGTGGAATTAGCCCTGCCTTGGCTCTCCTTCTTTGATCAACAGACAATAATTTCTAATTAATCAATCTTAATAATGCTCAATGGCTGGACTCAAAAAAAGATCATTGATAATTTTATAAAATATAGTTCTGACTTTGTTAGTCTCTTCCCCAGCAAACTTAATGTATTCCAGTTTTCTTTAGAATGCAATATAAACTTATTTCACATTTAAAGTCCTTCATTATTTAGCCTAATAATTTTTTCCCCACTAGCTACATAATTTTACCCAAGCATAAAATGGTCTTACTCCTTATTTTTGATTCATAAAATCTGTAGTTCTTTTTGAGATCCTTCCATTCACAGCAAACCCTTCTGATCCTGAATTTTTATATCATACCTGTACAGTAATTTGGCACTAACTGTATTATTTTGTAGGATTATGTAAAATGTTGAATTTAAAAAAATAATAATAAATTCTGCCTTGTTTTCCCAAAGAGCCTTAAGATCAAGAATATTCTCGTATATCTTTTCATGTTTTAAACCATGTCATAAATAAATTCTTTAAAGTATTGTAAATATATATATATATATATATATATATATATATATATTTTTTTTTTTTTTTTTTTTTTTTTTTTTTGCTGAGGCAATTGGAGTTAAGTGATTTGCCCAGGATCACACAGCTAGGAAGTATTAAGTGTATGAGACCAGATTGGAGCCTAGGACTGGTGCTCTATCCACTATGTGACTTAGCTGCCCCAGGAATTGGTTGTTTTACAGATATAACTTTAGATTCAATGTAAGACTTTTATATCAACAAATATTTCCCTCAAATTCAGGATGAGTTTAATATAATTCATTGTTTTGTATTAAAATAATGTTCCCTTGAAATCCCTCTAAAAGGGGTAATATTATCAGTTATTAAAAATTGGTAATAGGTCAGTGTTGGAATGTGTTGATAGAAGCTAAAAAATAAACATGAAAAGAATGTATATTTCAATCACTAACAACAGTCTGTTTGAAAAAGAAAATGTGTTTCAGTGAATGACCCAGTAAATTTTAGATAAATTCAAAATTCTTCCCATGGGACCATTTTTAAAAAGATTTATTTTCAACTTCTTCAAAGTAAAGATGATTAAAATAATGTGTGTTTAACATGTTATATAAAATATTTGAAAAAGTAGCACTGCAATTAAAATCAAACTTAATCGCAGAATACTTTCACATTTTATTATATTAAATGATTTGAAAAAACCTCACATATGTCACATATGTCCTCTACCCTTCCCTCTTCCTCCCCTCTATCATCATTCTAGTAATTTATTACATTGATGGAGAGAGTGTGTGACTAGAGTAACTTTGGATAACTCAGGTTTAAATCTTGCTTCTGACACATATTAACACTGTAACTTTCGAACATCATTAAGCCTTTCATCATAACTGAGGATTTAAAAAAAAATAGGAAGAGCTTAATTATACTTGTTCCTAGTGAGGAATTATCTACCCCCATGGAATTTCTGGTTTACTGAAAAAACAAAATCTATGTATGAATGTCTGTTATCAGATAAATCTTATATATATATATATATATATATATATATATATATATATATGTAATTATATAATTATGTATAGAGAAAGATTTACAACCATGCCTGGTCTAAAGGAGATTACAAAAAAGATAAACACAGTGTTGCCACTATAAAACATAAAGAATTTAGAAGAAATTAAATTATTGAAGTTGGAATAAAAATATAAATAAAGTAAGTAACTAACATATAGTTAATAGGTAGAACTTTAAAGTTAACAAAAAAATTTAGATATATTTTCTCATTTGATTTTTCCAACAACCTTTTGATGCAGGTCTTATTTCCTTAATTTTATAAATGGGGAAACTAGGAATAAATGGTTTAATGACTTTTTCAGTCACAACTAATAGAAGTCTGAAACACATTTTTTTTTTCCTGATTAAAAGGCAGAGGAAAAAAGTCACCACTGAATTCACTATGCTACATAGTTATCTTGATTTTGATATACAAAGTATTAGAGGTAATATATGTATATATAATATATATGTACATATATATATATATATATATATATATACACACACACACACAAACACACACACAGAAGAAATAACTTTTTTTTTTTCAAAAGACAAAAAGCATGAAGGGGAAAACAAGACCAAATCTATAATTAGCACAAGAAAATAACAGTAACCATTAGAAACTTGTTTACAATAATAATTGGTAATTGTAAAATTAAAATAACTGCTGCAATTCACTAGGCTTACAATTCTAAAAAATAAGAAAATAAATTGCTAAAAAAAAGCTGAGAGCAAATGAAAAGTTGTTGGTCGATCTATGGATTGAAATGGGTATTTTGGAAAATAATTTGAAATTATTCAAGAAAAATAACTGTCATTCATATTTTTAATAAGATATTTTAAAGACATTATTGGTAACAATAAAAGATCTACAAGATTAACAATATTCATGACAGTCACTTGTGAAAATGAAAAAAAATCTAGAAGTTAGAAGTCTCCAATGATTTTTTAATGACAGAAAAATATTTTTATAGGAAAATGATAGCATATTACTCTGCCTAAAGACATGACAGATTTGAAAATTTCATAGAAATATGGGGGAATGTTTGAACTGGTAACACATAAATAAAACAGAGGCAAAATAATGGATTACAAATTCAGAATTTTAAAGAAATTTAAATTAGGGAGGCAATTAAATTCTTACCAAAGTGAATGGAAATTGGTCAAAGTTAAATAACATATCTTTCTGTAAGTAATAAATGATATGAATGTTCAGAAAATATTTCATCAAAATTATTTTTCTTTGTTTTTAGCTGATTTTGAGAATAGAATAAGTTGCATAAGAATTAAATTCCAATTAATTTTTATAAAATGCAGCCAATTCCCTAGCATCAACAAGAAAAAATAACATAATATGGGATAATATTGTGTACACACACACACAGACACACAAACTCACATGTGTGTATGTTTTAGAAAGGTCTTCTCATGAATTGGACATCTATCTTTGTAATGAGCAAATTAAAATGCACAAAATAGAATCAAGTTAATTGTGAATGTGAGTTGGGGAAATTAATGTCAGTTTTATATATTATGAACTTATATGATAATTTTTGAAGTAATTATTTCAGTTTATCATTTTATATTGAGTGAAGAAATTTAACTTTAATGGACTAAATGCAAAGGACATTTGCCATTAATACCATATACCCTAGTAGATACTGCTTTGGGATAGGAGAAATTTTCTATATTCTTGAGATTATCTACTATGAATGGGGAAGTTTTCAAATGCAGTTAGACAAAAAGATCAAAAATAAATTTTTATGGTAATAAAAATGTACAAATGGAACTTTAATTAAAGAAAAGTTCATTAAATTGATCTCAATTTCATTAATGTCCCAAGTTATTTCAGTAATAATTTTCAGCAATAACATTCTTGTTCCTTAGGCTGTATGTCATAAAACTAAATGTTGGTCTTAAAATGGTAGAGAAAAGAATTAGCACTTTTTCAGTTGCTTCTGAGTGGCTAGCTTTTGGTCAAATATATGATGGCAATAAACCCATAAAATAAATACACAACTATAAGGTGGAAAAAGTAAGTGGAAAATGCCTCATATCTACCTGTGGCTGATGGGAGCTTTATGATGAGGATAATTATTTTAATGTAATACCATAGTATTAGCAGAAAGGAAACCATGTCAATTAGCACAGCCCCAACACAGACAGAAAACTCAGTTGTAGATGTGTCCCCCCTAATTTCAATAATTCTGGGATGTCATAAAAAAGTAGAATCACAGAATGTTTGAATCACAGAAAGGCAAAGAGAAAATCTAATTTTTCTGGTCTATTCAAACCTAGAATCCACTGAACAAAAGGAAAAAAAAACACCATTTGGACACAAAATTTGTGATTCATGATGAAAATATAGTTCAGTGGGTTACAGATGGCTACATAACAATCTTATGCCCTCATAACCAAGATAAAGGATTCTGTGGTTTCTATAATTAGAAAGGAGAAAAGTTGTAAAGCAGAAGCCAGCTAAGAAATATTTTTGGTTTGGGACTAAAAACTTGTTAACAGTTTGGGGATTATGGCTGATGTATAGCAGATTTCTAAAAAGGAAAAGTGCCCAAGGAAAAAATACATGGGTGTTTGGAGAGAAAGATCACTCTGGGTAATTGCAATGATGAGAACATTCCCAATCTGAAAATTTATGTAAGTGATTAAAAAAAACTGCAAACAAATCCTTGGAGTTCAGAAGTTGGGATCTGAGGTTGGGAAGACAGAAAAATATGGTTGATTAGTTTTGAGTTCCCAGTCAGAGGGGAAAGTTAAAGTGAAGCTAGAGGCACCACCCCCCCACCCTAAGATTAGAGGTGTTTACCCTAATTCTTATTTTAAAAATGAGTGGGAAAGAAGAATGAATCCAGCCACAAAACCTTATATTGGGAATAAAGAAGAAGTAATAAAAAAAATAACGAAAAGTTAAAACTAAAATAAAATAAAAACCATTCAAGAAAAATGAGATTATGAGGGGAAAAATTAACCAATAAAAAAAGAGTCTTGAAGAAGAGGGGAAGATTCTGGGAAGATGGAAAAGTAGGTTGGTAAATTTCAAGCTCACCCAAGTTCCCCAACATGTAGGACAAATTTGCACTTCAGAGTGAGCTTCTTGAAAAATCAGGACTGCCTGGGGCAGAACTGGGTCCTCCAGATATGAGAATATCTGAAGAAAAAACCTTGGGCTGGGGATTAACCTGTCTGAAGTACAAACACCCCCAGTATAGCTCTGCAGAAACACCAATTGAGGACCTCTTGGCTGAGCAGGGTGTGGCTAGAACCTTATCAGGAAGCACAGAAATTTTCACCTGCCTAAAAGTGGAGTTTGGGTTTAAATACTGAAAGAGAAAGTGAACCTCAGCTGATTGTGAACACCAGGCTCAGCTTTATTGCTTAGATACAGCCCTACTCAAGAAGGAAGAAGCACCTGGGGAGTGAAGCAGTAGGAGCACATGGACACTGCTGGCTGTGGGCACTTGCAGAGGGGAGAGCTATTTGTGTGGGGTTTCTGATCAGAGTGGAGAGCTAAAGGGGAGCTTGAGGCACCATCTCCTCCATGAGTATATATAAAAAAGGTGTTTATAGTAATACCACTTATTTAAAAATAAATGAAAGAAGAAAGGACCACACCATTGAAACACATTTTGGGAACAGGTAAAACTGGAGTTCATATTCAGAGGAGGACACTTTACAAAAAGCTTCTACCCCAAAGAATGTTTAAGAAGAATTTTTTTTTTTTAAATTAGAATTGATAAGGGGAAGCTGTGAAGCTATAAAAAACCAAGATATAGCAAAACAAGATATAAAGAATTTCTAAAAAATAGAACAGAATGTGAAACATAAGGGGAAAATAACAAACAAATGACAGATTTGGAGAACAAATCAAAAAGAGAAATTATAAGAATAAGAATGGAGCTATCTGAAAGCTGTGACAAAAAAAAAAAAAATCTTGCCACAATAATGCAAGGAACAATCCAAGAGAACTAACCTGTAGTGATAGACCACTAGTGGAAAATAGAAAATTAGAGATAGAATAATTAAAAAAAAAAAGTCCACTGATCACCATCTCAAAGAGATCCTTTGTGAAAAACATATAGGAAAATTATTGTCAAATTTTGAAATCACCAGATTAAAAAGAAAAATTTGCAAGAAACAAACAAAAGACAATTCAAATATGCTGGATCTACACTTAGAAATAGACAGGATTCATCAGCAGGCACAATAAAAGAACACAGGACTTGGAATAATATATTGTCAATTAAAAGGTCAAGGTATGTGGCTAGAAATGGCCAGGAAAATTATTCATAATATTGAATAAAAAGAAATGAACATTCAATAAATTTGCAGATTTTTAGTTTTTTTGACCAAACGTGAACACAATAGAAAATTTAACATATAAGAGCCAACAGAGAAGATTAATTTGAAAGAACCATTATACACACATACACACATGCAGCTCTATGTATGTGTATATATAGATATATGCATATGTGTGTCAGTCTGTGGGTAGTTGTTAATGTAGATGTATGTGTATGAATGTGTGTGTGTGTGTGTGTGTGTGTGTGTGTGTGTGTAAATATATCTAGTGCTTAGCTGTATCCCATTTGGGAGGAAGGGAATGAAGGGAGAAAAAAGAAAAAAAATTAAAAATGCTCAGCAGGGAACAAAAAAAGCCTTATTGGCTGGAAGCCAAACTAACCAATTAGCCCCATTTTAAAGATGAGGAATACTAGATCAGAGATGTTAAGTAACTTGCTCAGTCACAAAGTAAATAAAAAATACAAATAAGATTTAGAAATGAGAGTTTATGAAAAAGAGTCTGACATTTTATCAAACATTCCACATTGATTTCTTTTTCTTATACTTTGAAACAAATATAATTCAACACCCACACCAAAAAGTACCTTACTATGAGACTTCACATGGAAAAGTTCAGTAGCTAATAGTCTAAAAGAGCCCATGCATATTGGTATAATTTCTCAATCTCCTCTTCCTTCCCCCAATTTGGAACAGTGAAACACCATTTCAGAACCTATTACTTTCCTGAGAGCATTTTTTACATCTTTGTTTCTCAAACTGTAGATGAGAGGGTTTAACATTGGTATCACCACAGTATAAAATACAGTAGCAACTTTGTCTGAATCTAGGATATTTCCAGATCTTGGTCTGCAATAAATGAAAAGGATTGTGCCATGGAAAACCACAATGGCAGTGAGGTGAGAGGCACAGGTGGAGAAGGCTTTGCACCGACCCTCAGAAGAGCGGATTCTCAGAATGGTGATGAGGATAAATATGTAAGATGTGAGGATGATAATGATGGTGCTGATCTCATTGAAACTGGCCACTATGAAAAGCAGCAGTTCATTGATGGAGACATCTGAGCAAGACAGAGACAAAAGTGGGGGCAGATCACAGAAAAAGTGATTAATGATGTTGGATTTATAAGAAGATATCTGAAGAGCTAAACATGTGTGAATCAGAGAACTAACTGTACCACAAATATATGAGCCACACACCAACTGGATGCAAAGCTTCTGGGACATAGCAACCATATACAACAGTGGGTTACAAATGGCTACAAAGCGATCATAGGCCATCACTGCCAGCAATACAACTTCAGTGACCACACATGTGCAGAACAAATAGAATTGTACAATACAACCTAGAAAAGAGATGATCTGATCTTCCGTTGATATAATGACCAGCATTTTGGGTACAATGATGGTGGAATAGCAGAGATCAACAAAGGACATGTGACTGAGGAAAAAATACATAGGGGTATGAAGGCGGGGGCTGATCTTGATCAGGATAATCATTCCAAAATTCCCCAAAAAAGTGATGGCATAAATCACTAGGAATATCAGGAAGAGGAAAATTTGCAGTTCTGGATGATCAGAAAATCCTAAGAGGATAAATTCGGTAAATGCAGTGCAATTTTTCTTCTCTTCCATTATTTTATTCTGTTCAAGGACAAATAAAGCATAAATAAAAAATCCTTTCTTCATCTGGTGTAAGAATAAATTTTAACCATATCCTAGAAAAAATATTAGAATCAAAGTTAATACACATTTTATAGGAGAGAGACATTATATGACTTCATGTATATTTATTATTTTGATGTCATTATTTTAAATATCATAGGAATATCAGCAAATTTATATACACCATCCAAATCAAGGAAACCCATGATATGTTTTGCATATTGTATAGATCAGCATATCATACAGATAAAGACAAAATCAAAAACAAAGATAACACTATGACCATGCATATTCCTTAAATCTATACCTATAAATGTCTGTGTATAACTATATATTTTTGTGGCTTGCATATTGGTAATCAAAACAAATGCATATACTCTTAGTCTGCAAGAATTACACATATAATACACCTTAGTTCAAACTAGTATCATATATAAAACCTAGCCTATATAGTTGGTGCCAATCCCAAAGAATAAAAGAATGCAATTCCTCTCTGTTTCTATTTCCTGTCTCTGTCTTTCTGTACTTCTCTTTCTCCCTCTTCTCTTTTCCTCTCCCTCTTTCCTTCTTCCTCCCTTCATCTCTTTCTTTCTCTCTCTCTCCATATACATATATGTATATGTAGATATATAATTGTGTGTATGTAAATACTAGCTTGCTATCTGTTAGCTGTTATTATGGGTGGATGGGTATACTCCATTATACATGGTATTACTGTGGTATCATTCTCTTCAAAGCTCATGTTTCTTTAAAATTATGTTTCCTTTTATGTGTTGGAACTGCAAAATCAAGGAGAGGTAATGACTGAAAAAATATTTTTCTTTGGGGATCCTGTTACCTTTAAAATTGAGTTTGGTATGATGCAAGCACATTCCAAGAAAACATAATGTCATGTCGTACTTCCCATAATTCTTCTTTCCACCCCCCATCTATGAGGGGACATAGATTTAGTCATTTAGCTCCAAAAGACATAAAGATTTATCAGCATATGGTAATAATGCTTAGGAAAGTGGAAGGAGTCTCTCAAACTACAAAAATGAGGCTTCCCTTGACCTGGGTTACAAACACTGTCACAAACACAAAGGAAAACAAGAAAAAGAGGCAGAGATCATCAACCCATGTCTCTCTATTTCTCTGATTGAAAGAATATCATGAATCAGTATATTTAGAATGGAATTTAAAAGTTAATTGTCCAATTCCTTCATTTTACACTTGAAGTAAAATGTTCCAGTTCACATAAGTGAACATATGTAGCATGGCTGGGAAAACTTATCTGTTTATAATATGAAAAAAAAAGAGCAATGGGTTAAACTTTAGGCAGGAGATAACTTTCCTGTTGGTTAACGAAGGATGGTTTTGGGGATATTCATGAGGGAAAGGCTAAGAAAAAAAACTGGCTTTGCTAGAAGGAAAAATAGGAGAGTCAGATTGTATGTCTGTCTGCATATGAACAATTTTTAAAAATTATATCCTTGTACCTTGTCTGGCACAAAGAGAGAACTGACATGAAATTCTGGACACATTGTTAGGAACATATCCAGGTTTGACACATACACACATTCATTTATCTGTGAATATTTACAATCATGAATGGGGCATTTCTCTATGAGAGAAGTTAGAGGTCTTGACCAGTGACTCTTATAATATCTTCCTGCCTTAAGACAGAGAAAAGGATAAATTATAAGGTACCATACATGAAGCATTTGGCAAACTTTGAAGCATTATATGTATATGAATTATTAATATATTACTTTATATTGTTATTAATAATACCATTATTATCTAATATTAATTTACCATTCATTTTAGTAGGAAAGAAATCTTCACAGATGGATTTTGTGGCAATAGATTGGGGGAAAATATCTTGGCAATCAAAACAACAGAATGAGAGCACAATCAAAACATTCCTACTGCAATGAATTTTAAATTATTTCTAATAAAAAAAAGTTACATGAACTCCATTTTTACCTATCGACATACTGCAACTACATAAACAATCTGAAAGGCAGAGAAGGATGATGCATTCTCTCAATCAGAAAATCTGCTTCAATGCATGGTCAATGCAAGCAAGAGATTTTATAATTCATTTTCCCTTTGGGAACTAAGTCCCCTAAGTATGTTTCTGAAATTATGATCTCTGTGGTTGCAAAGTCTTAATGAAAACAAAGGCATACCTTTTCTGTGTACTTCAGTCAAAGGTTTTATCCTATCCTGCCCCTAAGGAAAATGTGCACTCATGATATAGATGAGCATTGGATTTTTTTTTCACCTTTTAGATAAAATGGCAAAAATTTGCTATTTAAATTCATGTTCTTGGACACCTGGGTCAACTGAATTGTTTCAGTTATTGGAAATCACCTAGAATCTTTCTCCTAGCAGTCTCAGACTTCAATTTCCAGTACTTATTAAACTTGAATTCAAGGCAGAAAGAAATAATAATCATTCTTTCATCTGTTATTTTCTCATACAAGTATGTCTATATGGATTTGAAGAAATCAGTGATCTAATATTATTGGTATAACTGCTCACAGACATCTTAAAACAATCTAGTTTATTCATCTTATTTTACTATGGGGAAAATGTGGCATAGAGAGAATAAATCACTTCAATAATAAGTATCAGAATTGATTATAACTAAGGTACTAACTATAAATGAATCATAATTTTTTGGTAGTAGAAATATTTAGGTCCCTAATAGTCATGTGACAGAATGAGTGCAGATTATAGAAATATTAACAATTCCTCATTTATGTAACTGAGAGCTCCTCCAAATTCCTTTTTCTAGGGTATAATCATCTTCCATATAAGGTATAAAATTCAATGGTATTCTAACCACTAGAAAGTTATATTTTAAAAAATTCTTATTTCAACATAATTTTCCTTTTTATTGGATGATGTTAAGGGAGTATCTGATGGATCCTCTCAGTGAATTCTTTTGGCTTTATCTTATTCCTTCCCCACTTTGTATCTTTGTATTTCTGTCTCTCTATATATATTTCTGCTCTCTGTGTTCTTCTCCCTCTCTCTCTATATGTATGGATATAGATATATAGATATTTGAGATGTACATAGATAGATACATACATATAGATATCGATAGATAGATGATAGATACAGATCCAAATACATTATACTTTGGGTTTTATTTAGATGATTATTTTTATTTGTTTGTTGTCATATCACTCACTAATCTTCACTGCCATAAGTAAAACATTCATTTTTTTTCTTAAAATTTTCCTCATATATGATGAATTCAAGTGTTTCTACTGCTCCACTTAGCTGCCCCAAGAATGAGTATTTTTTATGGTGGTCAAGAAAAGGATTATGAAGTCAGCAATTGATTCCTTTATTTGTTTAGCTGAAAGGCATCCCTGTTACAGACTGAATGAAGGCAATCATGTGTATCCTAAATCATAGATGTATAAAGGTCTAATATAAAAGAATTCATTTGAATCAATATACATATATCAAATGCTATTTGAAAAGGCTCATTTCAATATTTTTATAGTATATAAAAAGCAACAGAAAATGAAACCTAAACACTTACAAATACTTCCATTAAATAAAGATTTAAACAATTCTAAAATATATTTATTATTTATTCATTATAAAAACATTAGTTATCCCGAACATCTACTTTTGTTCTAAAAATGACAGACAAGTCATTATTACTTGTCTCAATGGTTTTTTTGACAAAGTTATTAAAATAAAATAATTATTTTTATCTACCTATTTTTATCTACCCACTACTCACCTACAATAGCTAAAAATCAAGTAAAAATATTTTATCCATAAGAATTAACTAAGAATAAGGAATTATGGGAAAATACATCTTTCCCTCCTCAAACATGCAATATAATATTATCTCTATCCAAGATGTGATGTTAACCTAGGATACTGAAAGAGGAGTTATGCACTAAAACTACCTCAGCCCAAATGTATGCCATTCTTGCAACTCATTTAGACCACCACAAATGAACATAGCTGGTTAGGCCACTGAAGCCCATGTGATTCAAAATGTCATTCACTGTAGTTACACTATACACTTTTTAGAGCAGCTGTCTATCTTTTATCTTTATTTTATCAGAAAAAAATATTCCAAGTACCAAACTTTTATTTCTAAAATAAATTGTAGATACAAGGTTCATCAAAAAATCAAAGAGCGTGTCCACTTAGAACATATCCTTTTCATCTCTGTTAAAAAAATGATATTATGTTTTTACACTATACACATTTTAAAGTTACATCTACTCTGTGAGATCCCCAATTTAACCAAAAAAAACATTTTTAAAAGTAAAATTGTTGTGCTACTGGGAGCTATTGAAATACACAGGAGCCACCTGACAGTAGCAGGTGGAGATCCAACCCAGACCTGCAGAATGGATCTCCTCTTGTGAGAGGATGATACAAAGAGACTGAGAGGCAGTTGCTGTTCTCTGACCTCTCAGACTGAGAGTCCATTGAGTTGTCTGACCTCTCTCTTCTTCCCTCTGCCTCCAATTTATTCCCTTCCCAGTCCACAAGCAATACCTGTGTCAGCAAAGACTGCCCGGCAATTCCTTCAGATGCTATAATCCACAGCTGTAGTGGTTCTTGGAGAATTGATCTATCCCTTAACATTTCTCGGTTTTTGTTTTTTTGTTGTTATTTTCCCCCCACAGCATGGTCCTCACACTCAGGAATACAAGAAGCCCTATCACTTCTGAATGATTTTAGCAGGTATTGATCCTGTGAAATATTATGGAGGCAAACTTTCAAACAGAGAAGAGGACTATGGTCAGAATAGGCATTTAAATTTCTCATCAGTCTCCTGTCTTGGTCCTTTGATGTATTGGCCCATTTAATTACCCAGACTAAAAAAGTCTTACCCGGCCTCTTCTTCCTTTACTTCCCCACATGTTACCAAAGGAACTCTGGAAGGATCCTTCTCAGAAACAGCTCTTTGTTTTTCTTGTATACCCTACATTCAGGTGCCATAAAACTAATAATAGTGACTTCGTCTGAAAGTTTATGTGATATTCTATATTTGTAGGATTTTGTACTTTTTTCCATTTCTATTTCTTTCTTTATTTCTTTGTTTAATTAATAGAATACTATTTTTCTCTTTCTCTCACATTGCATATCTTGGGGAAAAATATTACTTGTAACATATACTCAGTGTCTAGAGTAACACATTCCATCATCTATTACTTGCAATAAAATAATATATGTTTCTCATTTTGAACCCTTACTCCTTAATTACTCTATGAGGAGATTCATAGAAAGCTTCATCATTGGTTCTCTGAAAATACAGATGGCATATTTATCATAGTTCTTATAACAATTTAAATTGTTTTTCTTTGCAGTTCTACTGTTCTTTTATAATTAGTTCTTCCCTGCTTATTTCACACTACAGTGTTTTTAGATTCTTCAAAAATTACTATTTTCACATTTTTTCTAGTTTATAATCTATATTTGTTCATGTAAGATTGTCGATGCCTTTGAAATCATTTATTTATTCAATTCTTACCATATAATAGTATTCCATTACATTTATATAGTAGTATTTCTTCCACTATTTTTTAATTTGACAGGTATCCCTTTAGCTTCTACTCTTTTGTACAGAGAAAAAAATTCTTCATTTATTTGACCTTTTTAAGTATATGCCAAGAAGTGGAATAGCTGAGTCAAAGGAAACACAAGTTTTTGTTTGTTTGTTCATTTCTTTGTTTTTATCTTTTTTGGTATAATTCCAAATTGCTTTCCTTAATAATTCTCTACATTCATAGATCCACCAATAGTACTATGTCTATTTCCTGAGAGTTCCTTCAATACTTATTACTTAACAACTTTAATTTGCATATTTATAGTTGGTAGTTCTTAGAAACAACTTGTTCCCAAATCTATAGATAAACTATTTCATATCCTGAAAGCCATTCATTCAGATCCTTTTCTATTTATCAAATGGAGAATCGTTCTTAGTTTTTTTAATAAATTTTAATCAGAAATGAGTGTATCAATGAAATTTGCTATAAATATTTCCAAAAAATGTCCTTTTTAACTTTAGTTTAATTTAATATTTTTTGTGTCACAATTTTTTTATTTTATTTAATCAAAATTACCTTTCTTAATCAGCTTTATCCACTGTTTTCATGAAATTTTCATCTATATTGCACTAATGAGTTATAAACTCCCTATTTCTCTAAATTGATAGTCATGTGACCTTTTTCAATTAGGTCATTTATCTAATTGGAACTTATCATGTATTAAGTTTTGATGTATATATTTGTCATCAGGAAAATTTAATTAATAGGAGATACGTTCATGGAGAAGATACTTTAATTTCCATTAATTTGATGACTGTTTCTTTTACATCTTTGTTCCTCAGACTGTATATTAGAGGATTGAGCATGGGAATTACCACTGTGTAAAACACAGAAGCTACTTTCACAGTGTGTCGAGAGTTTCTGGAGTTTGGAACACAATAGAGAAATAGTATGGTACCATGAAATATGGTGATAGCCATTAGGTGAGAAGCACATGTGGAAAAAGCTTTACATCGCCCACTGGATGAATTCATCTTTAAGACAGTGACAAAAATGAATACATAAGAGGCTAGAATAATCAAAAGTGTGCTTACTTCATTAAAACTGGCAGAGATGAAAAGTAGCATTTGGTTCAAATATGTATCAGAATAAGAGAGACTAAGAACTGATGAGAACTCACAGAAAAAGTGATTAATTATGTTTGAACCATAAAATGATAATTGTATAGCAGAACATGTGAGGAGAAGAGAACAGACTATACCCCATATATATGACCCAGCCACCAATAGGGCACAAAGCTTCTGAGACATGGCAACTGTATACAGCAAAGGATTACAAATAGCCACAAAGCGGTCATAAGCCATCACTGCCAGCAGGAAGGACTCAGTCACTACAAATGTACAAAAGAAAAAAAATTGTATCAAACACCCAGAGAATGAGATGCTGCGGTCCTCTTTAAGTAAATCCACCAACATCTTGGGAGCAATGATGGAAGAATAACAAAAATCCACAAAGGACAAATGGCTGAGGAAAAAGTACATGGGGGTGTGAAGTTTGGAGTTGATTCGGATGAGGCCAATCATTCCTAGATTTCCCACCACGGTTATAGAATATATGATCAGGAAGGCCAGGAAGAGGGGCACTTGGAGGTCCGGATAATCTGAGAAACCCAAGAGGACGAATGTTGCAACAGAACTCTGATTTGCCTCACTGGTCATCATAATTCATGCTGGGGAAAAGAATTAGAAAGTCAGTAATGAAATCAATTTTAAATGGTATTCAAAAAAAGTTTTAAATGCTTATTTTTGCAGGGCATTATGATACTCATTGAGGATATAAAGTAAAAACAAAACAAATTATACTCAGATACATTAGTTGTTTTCAAGGATGCTGGGAGTCTAATGGACATTTACAAAGAGTGAAGATCTCAGGAAGAAGCACTAACACTGATTAAGGTCTACTTAATATATGTGTGTTTGAGTGTGTTTGCATACATATGTGTAAGTATATATATATATATATATATATATATATATATATATGTGTGTGTGTGTGTGTGTGTGTGTGTGTGTGTATGATAGCTCTAAATGTTAGCACATGCCACATCTACCCCTTTGATTTTTAATCAATTTTACTTTTTCCTACTTTTCCCTGTGATGCCATGCAAAGTAATATCAATAATGACAAAAGCAACTAGAATTTTTAATGGATGGAACACATAATTTGAGTTAAGGTCAAAGAAGAAGAGATGGCAGAGTGATACAGGAGTCAATGAAACATTTCGTACAAAATTAAATTACCTAAGAATAAAAATTCAGAAAACTTTGTAGAAGGAATGAGTTTCTTTAACATAGAATATTAGGACATATGAAAGGAGGAAGATGGACATAAGGAAGCTAACAGTGAAAGTTGGAGATTCATTGTAAGGGGGAATAAATGACCAAGAGAGAGTTTGTTAATCCTTGAAAGATGAATTTAGGTTGATTATCAGCAGGCTTAGAACTCTAGTTTTAGGATAAAATCTCTACAGAATATTAGAAATTTCAGGCCTGAGAATGATATTTCTCACTGTTCTCCAAAGTAGGAGACTGATATGAGGTGGAATGATTCATTTTCTAATTACCCTAAAGGAATTTTTTCGCTCCTGTGAAGGGAAAAAATTGATGAGAAATGGAGCAGCTTTTTATGAATTTTTTTATAACTCATTTAATGATACAGTCTTTAAATTTAATATTGTTGGGCTAGAATATTCTTCATTCTCACCTTTCAATAGGTTTATTTAAATCAGAGGTTCAAGGGCATCTCTCACATGAGATCTTTCCTCTTACACTAAGTTGTTTATTCCTTTTGCCTAAAGTATCTCGTATTTATTTGCTGTGTATCCTTTGATACTATACAAATTACCACCCCCCGCCAAAATGATTCATTAGGTAAGACAATGTTACAGATTTTGTTGCATGTGTATTGT
The DNA here is from genome assembly GCF_902635505.1 of Sarcophilus harrisii. Lineage (NCBI taxonomy): Eukaryota > Metazoa > Chordata > Mammalia > Dasyuromorphia > Dasyuridae > Sarcophilus > Sarcophilus harrisii. Next base: position 252,436,472 of record NC_045431.1, read on the forward strand.
TCTGTTCATCCACCCATTCTTCGCACTGTATCTTTTATCTAGTAAGCAATTTATAAATCCACGTTGATTTATTGAATTTATTAGATTCATGTCAATGTTCTAGAATATTCAAAACTTTTCAATTCCCTCCTCTCATTCATCCTGGTACATATGCCTCCAAGTTTTCTGTCATGCATAGATTATTTTTACAAGCAGTCCCTTTTTATATTTCCTTCCAAACTATTTACATAAATTTTAGCTCACATTTCAGGCCTTTGTTATTGCTGCCTATAACAGAAACATAATATATAGATTATAATAACGATGTTAAATGATTTTATTAAATAGTCCAACTAAATTAGCTTAATTCTTTTGAGATGGGTCTTATTAGTGCTAATATAACACACTCATGACTGTGGCTCAAAGATGTAATCCCATTGAGAGTAATGATTGAAAAGTTATAAAGCTGTGAAATAATTTGCTATCTACAGATCCTTTTTTACATAAAAAGGAAAGTGATGGTCACAGAGGGAAAATGTCTTAGAGTCTTAATAAAACAAATTGTACTTAAAAGTACATTCAGTATATTTTATTTTATTAGATATTTAACAACACATCACTAGAGTCATATGATAGAAAGAAAATTGACACAGACCCTCATCGCAATGAAAATTTAAGATTTTTTCAAGTATTCCACTGAGGAAACAATTCTTCTACCCTTGATATGAAAATATGGATTTTCAACAGATATATTTTTATTTCTCAAATCTGGGAGGGCTCTGATTTAATGAGTCATTGGATTGAGGCAACAGATAGATATTTCAGAAAGATGGATTCCTGTTGTGTTTAAGATGGAAACTCCTACTGAAACTATGTAAATATGTATTAGTGTGTCTTAAAAAATAGATTTATTGGATAAAATGATAAAATTCTAGAAGAGCCCTTATGGAACATACACTTCAACCTAAATCATTTTACAATTTGAAGAAACTGAATCTCGGAATGTCACAGTAGGAGAAATGGTATTAAAGCATAACTTTTGTGATTCCAAATCCAGTCTTTTTGCTACTAAAATTGTGTTCGTAATTTGGTCCTTTCAAAGACTATCTCCTAAGGATGGGAAATAGGTATGGCACAACTCTAACTGACTCACTATGCTGGGTGCTTCTGAGGAAAAATGTGTCTACCAGAAACCCAGCATACACAGAGCCAACTGGCTCTGACAGAATTCAGAATTGACTGGTGGAAGATGAAAAATGGGAAAGCAAGATCTAGCAAATAGCAAATTTTTACCACCTTCTTACCTTATAGGCAATTGTTTCAAAGAAAAACCAAATCTTTGCTCAAACATGAAATAAAATGAATCCCAAACTAAAACAATTATTATCAAATTATCTCTCTTGGAGAATATAATTTTCTAAGCACTGTAGCATGCATTTGTTTGTTTTCTTGGTATTCCTATGATTTATATCAGTATTTCACCTAGTAGATGCTTAGCAAATAATGCTTATGTATTAAATGAATGAATTAATAAATAAAAATAAATGATTTCTTCCTTTGCTGAAACTGACAAGTGAGAGGGTACTTCCAGGGGGTGCAACATGTAGGATATGGATATTTCCAGAACTCTCACTGACTTCCTTACTGAAATGGTAACATCTTTGATCAGGCTTCCTGAGAGAAATAAACTTCATTTACTTCACAGAAATGGAGATCAAAAGTTATGAGGGACCACACATAAAAATCTAGTTGAACCATCTAATCTGACAGATCAGAAAAATGAGACCAAAAATGTCAAAAGATTTGTTCTTTATCACACAGGTAGTGTTGGATGCTATGTTGCAATCAAAGTCATCTTTTTTTTCCCACTTTACTAAAGCTGGGAGAATATTGTCGTAATATTATCATATATTCTATACTCGCAGTCTATTCTAGGTGCACAGAGAAGTGACAGAACCTAGTTCTGGAGAGAATTCCTACTTAGAGAAGCTTTCATTTTGAGTGCCTTGTTCAGGAATTAAATTGCAATCTGTTCCAATCCACACCTTTCTTTCATTGACAGAATCTTTGCTCAGCAATGTTTTTGTTGCATGATGTAGTGTGTACACTGTATTTAGGTTGGAGAGACCAAGATCAACTCTTGAATATTTTTTTAATTCACTTTATCTAGAGTTCTTCATTAAATTGGAAACAGCAAGTATAGTATTTAGAGTTAAAGAACATGAATCTCAACTTGTCACTTGCCAACTACATATCTATATTACTTTGGATAAAGCATTAACTTCTTTCAGGCTCATTTTTTTTAATAAAATATATTTGGATAAAAATCTGTCTAACTTTTTTTCTTTTGCTTATATTTATATGACCTTACACATTAAGCACATACTATGGTCTAGGAAAGATGATAAGCAGTGTAATCTGAAGCAAATGCTTCTATCTCTCTGGGCTTCAGCTTTTGTACCTGTAAAATGAGGGGAGGGTTATTTCCCTCTTTGGTCTGTTGTAATGACCTATTCCTTCTCTTTCTTAAAGTACAGTTCAATGTTACATCAGGGTTAGAAGCCTTCACTCTTCTTTAATATCCAACTGGGGTCCCAGCCAGTCTAATAACAGGAATCTACTAACAAGTCAGCTATTCACACAAAACACCTTTGTTTCATAAAAATCATATTACTTTAAAGAGACTGTTTTAAGAAATCTCTTAGAAACATTCAATTAAATTTATTATTAAGCTATACTATGTGTTTGGTATTATATTAAGCAATAGAGACAAAGATAAAACTGAAATTATTCCAGCTTTTAAAAATTTTACATTAAATTCTGAAAGCTAGTCATACTCTGTGAATTGAAATAATTAAGCTAAATCATTAATGACAATTTCATGCTGGGGTTAGGGAGAATGGGGGAGAATTGTAATGAACTTGGAAGAACAAAGTTCTCTTCAAAGAAAGATTGCTTTCTGGGAAAATGTTTTCTGTAGTCCATGCAAGTCTCTTTTTTATTCTATTTTTTGCTAATTGTTAGATATTTCTGGTTCTTAATTTCAGTGGAGGTTACGCTAGACAGAGGGCAGTGTCTTTGAAGAGACACCAAAAGTTTCCTCTTGCTCTCTGACACTTTTTTGCTCAATACAAACCTATATATCTATTAATCAGCCTTCCGTTTTAATTGAAATGACAATTCCTACATTTATCCCAAGGCTTCCCTTCTCACTATGACAACTTTGTGTTGTCTTGCAGTAATATCTAACTCAAGTATAAGGAGGTTTAAGGATAGATGATGTAAAAGCTGTTTTTGGAATCATTTTAGTTTCTTAGATGTTTTAGGTAAATACCTTCACCTTGAGGAATAAGTTATCTATGTAATGGTAGATAACTGCCACAGTAATTATATATAAGTAAGTTATACATATTGATTCAAGACTGTAAAACAAGTAGTTTCCTACTGAACATTTGTCTCAGTATTTTTGTTGTTGTTGTTGTTGTTGCTTCATTAATGCTGATATTTACTGGATTAATAAACAGTTTTTTCTGTGATATTTCAGTGAATATTTTATGTTAATATAAGTGAATGATAGACCTTGTTTGGAGATTTCTAAGGCTACATTTTGCCTTCACAGGCAAAATTCCCCTTCACAGTTTGATACTCTGTTTTCTAATGTTACATATGATTTTTTTTGATTCTTTGACCCACCTTAAATTTATTTTAATAGGCTTCCAAGTTAATTCTTCATTGTGTGATCCATTTTCCCAAGTGTATTAAAATGAATTGGTCGAAAGAAAGAAAGAAAGAAAGAAAGAAAGAGAAAAAAAAAGAAAGGAGAAAAAAATAGATGTTCTGATCAATGCCTTGTCTCCAAAGGTTCTCTGATGAAAATAATCCCGTTTTGTTTGGAGAAGCAGCAAAATTACCAAAAAAATTGCAAATCAATATTTAGCTGTCCCACTGTCCAATCTATTTTACCTATTACTTCAATTGTCTCTTCCTCCCATTGTAATGCTAAACATGGGAGAAATATATTTCCTTTACAATTTTTACATTCTTCATGAATTTACATTCTAATATGTTACTTCCATGGCCCTAGAAATGTAAAGAGAAGAGTGGGATTTAAAGTTGAAAGAAAGTTTAGAGATCATGTAGTTTTGTGTCTTCCATTTACAGATGAAAAAATTGAGACACAAAGAGACAAATTTACTTACCGAAGGGCATAAATCTAGCAATTCTATCCTTTACATGTTGTCTTTATGGGTCCTACTTCTATCAAACCTTGACAACTTTGATACATTGATAATATTTTATTGCTTCTGTGTAAATAGGTGTGGATTACAATGTTACTGGACATTACAAGTAAAATAATATTTTTAGGAAAATGACCAAAAGGAAGAGAGAAACATTTCCCTTTCTAATATTGCTTTTTTAGAAAGAAATCCTAGAGCTTTTTGCATGATGATTCAAACAACTCCATTGTGAAAAACTTACCTTCTGGAGGGGGAAAAGTCACTCTCCTGTCTCTGAAAGCTACAGGTGGGCATGATTCTAAGAATCTTTTATCTGTGTTGTCCTCTGGGGACAAGGCCCTGGAGAATTCCTTCTCTACTTTATTATTCTCCAAGGACCACAGATAGGCAATTAAAAACAGTGAATTATCTCTGATGTCATCATGATAAAAGAAAAAATCAAGAGGAATATTGAAATAGGAGAAGCGTTATTATTTACATGTTTAATTTATATATAATATTAATAATTTCTTAAAAATTATAGTTATTTGAAAAGCTCTAGCATATCAATTATCTCAATAGAGTTTTACAATGACCTTACTTGAAAGACTTGAGAATTCTTATTCCCCATTGTACAGATGAGAAAACTGAATTGTGACTCACGTAACTTTCCCAGTGGCAGAGTTAGTAAGTATTCAGACCAGTATCTAAACCCAAATCTATTGCTTCCTAGTATAGTAACTTTTTTGATATGTTCTTTTTTCCTCCCTGACTTCCAAGATAATCAGATAATGACAGAAAATATTTAGAGGTAGAATGACTATCAGAAGTCATCCAAAGCAGTGGTCTCATTTCCTACTTTCTTCAAAATTACTAGTCTTCCCCACTGTGTGTGTCAAATGCTAACAGTATCAGGAATTTGTTTTACCCAAGCCATGGTCTGTTAGTACTAGGGAATCTCCAATTTAAACTTCAGTGATTAGAAATTGGAAAAAAAAATTTAAACCAGTGATCACAAGTGAGGAATATTTGATTTGAGGACATGCCCTTTAAATAGTATTTGCACATTAAAGTCTTTCTCCATCATGAGTAAGACACTGGATATATTTTCTGACTGGAGCTTTATTTGTTGGTCGTTAGGAAACATTATGACTCTAGGCTTACATATATTTTATAAACAACAACTATAACACATATACTTTAGATTTACAAGTTTTTGCTTTGAATTTTTAAATTTATTTTAATTAAACTTAATTTTTTTTATTTCTTTTAATTAAATTTAATTTAAGGAAATCCCCCTAGTTTCAGATAAAAAAATTTAACATTAAAAAAAAAAACTTTGAGTTCCAGATCCTTTCCCTTTCTCTAACCCCACACCTCATCATTAAGAAGGGAAGCAATTTGATAAAGATCATACATTATTAGTTGTGTAAAATATTTCGATAATAGTCATGTTGTAAAAGAAAACATAAACAAAGAAAACAATCTCATGAAAAATAAAGTAAAAGAAAAAGTATGTTTCTATTAGTATACAGACATCATCAGTCCTTTCTCTGATGATAGATTGTATTTTTTTTGTCATAGTCCTTCAGATTTGTCTTAGATCATTGTACTGCTGAGAATAGCTAAATCATTCATGGTTATATCATCTTACTATATTGCTGTTACTTTGTATGCAGTATATTTCACTTTGCATCAGCTCGGGTTTTCTGAGAGTATCCTGCTCATCATTTGTTATAGCACAATAGTATTCCATCATAAATGTACACCAGAAATTGTTCGGCCATTGATGGATATCTCAATTTCCAATTCTCTGCCCCAAGGAAAGAGCTGCTATACATATTTTTTGTATTTATATACATTTTTTTTTCTTTTGCTTTTTTAAAAAATAAAGTTGGGACACAGACCTAGTGGTGGTATTGCTAGGTCATATTTTTATAACTATTGGATATAGTGCCTGAAAAACTGTAGACAAAGGTTCCCATTATTATACATCAAACACAACAATAAAAAGATGAAAATACTATGTTGTGATCCACACTCAGTCCTCAGAATCCTTTTTCTGGATGCAGATGCTATCTCCATCACAAATCTATTGGAATTGACCTGAAATCACCTCATTGTTAAAATGAGCATGTTTATCAGAGTTGATCATTACATAATCTTGTTATTTCTGTGTATAATGATCTCTTGGTTCTGCTCATTACATTTAGCATCAGTTCATGTAAGACCTTCTAGGTCTTTCTGAAATCATCCTGCTTATCGTTTCTTATAGAACAATAATATTCCATTACATCTAATACCATAACTTTTTCAGACATTCCCCAACTGATAGGCAGCCATTCAGTTTTCAGTTACTAGAAAAAAGGGTTTATACATTCTTTTTTGATCCTCACTACAATTTCCAGGCCACTCAATCAATGTCCTTTTATTTTCAGATTTCAGATAATATTTTATCTGAATAACTTTTTTTTTACTATTATCCTAGTGTTTATAAAATTATAGCATCTTTTTGTGGTATTCCTGCATTCAAAATATATTCTTTCTCAGGATAGGCTGTATTTTTTCTTACATGAAAATGTTTTACTATGATAAAAACATAATACTTTTTTATGATCCTGGTCTTTTCTTCTTGCTGTTTTAACAAGACCAGAAGAGAAACATTTACAACCTTTATGATCTTGAAACAGACTAAAGTAATATCACCAATGGTATGACCTTGTTTACCCAATCCAACAATCAAAACTCAATCGTTTTCCTCAATAAAACACAAGCTAGCCATAATTAGGAAGAAAAAGAGGGATTTATCTACCTACCTATCTATCTATCTATCATCTATCTATCTAATTATTTATTTATTCATCTATCTACCTTTTTATTTATGTATTTGTTTGTTTGTTTTTATTTCATTATTTATTTATTTGCCATTTTTAATTGGCTGAACTCTCATATACTTCCTGATGTTATAATTGAACTACTTGGCTTCCATATCAACTTTTCCTAAATTAATCCCTCTTATATGGAATGCTCCTTTGTAATGTCTGGGCGGCTTTCTGAAGATCCTCCAGAAGGGCCTTGGTCTCAGCAGGATAGACACCACTAGAATGGACAAGAATAAAGTCCAAAGTCTTGATTGTCTCTTACACAGTCTGTATCTGTATCTGTATCTGAGTCTCATAGACTCAGTCTTAATCTGACCCAGTCTCAGTATCCTCCCAGTAGTCTGATTCACAGTCTGACTGACTGCTCCCAGTTTTCTCCAGCAGCTTGCCAGTCTGCCAGTCTCAACCAGTCTCCCCCTAGGTCAGACTTTGGCCCCAGTTTAAATACCCTATTATAATTACACCATTACAGTATACTGAGTATGTGTGAACTAGAGAACCATTACATCATCATGCTAAGTACTAAGTGTATGTGAACTAGAGAACCATCATCTCATCAATCACACTGAGCTAACACTTGTTTCAAGTACACCTCTCCAGAGTTGTGGCCCTCTACAATGCTTCAAATGAGTCTGCCTACAAGGTAGTGCCCAAAAGATCTTTCTTGTATCATTTGTCATGCTATTTCTTTTCTCTACTGTGGCTGTGGGGCTTTCTAGCTGCATGAAGACCATAGCACTTAAGCATGTTGCCATCTCTGGGTTGAGAGATAAGAGAATGGGGTCTATTATAATTTTTAATGATTGGATTCCTCACATCTAATAAAATCTATTGCAAATATATAGAATTTAATTAATTCATATTTTTAATAGATACAGGGATGGAGAGATGAATAAAGTTTTTGCATTCTTTAAAAAAACAAAGACATTATTTTTCACTGACCCAAGCAAAAGGAGATGAAACACTCTGGAATCAGAGACTGGGTTAATAGTATGATTCTTATATCTTTGTCTCTAGCCTTTGAGGCCTGAATGTTAATGAGTTTCTGTTAACCTTTGAACCATGTAACTTAGAATCTCCAAGTTCCCTGGATTCTCTTCTCAAAGTAAAAAAAACAAAACAAACTAACAAACAAAAAAACAAAACAAAATCCATGGAATATCAGAAGAAAGGTTACTGAAATTATTTTGACTTTCCTGAAGCTAAAGAAAATCCCAATGATTCTGAACCTTCCAAAGTATATTATTTTTTAAAAGAAGTTGTAGAAAGGATCCTGAGAAGGTGGTGGAGTGGGTCACTAAATTTCAAGCTCTCCAGATTTCCCCCATAAATAGAACAAATTTGAGCCTCAGGGCGAACATAGGGAAGTGCAAAACAAAGAAGTCCTGGGACAGAACTGGACACTCTAGAAAATAAGAAGAAAATCCCCAGGTGTGGGGCATTAGCTTGAGTGAAGTACAAATGCTTCCGGGATAGCTGTGTTCCAGCACAAACAAATTGGGATTATCAGGGCTGGCTGGGGACTGAGAGAGCCTCAGCCAGGACCATAGGACCTTTTACCTGTTGGACAGCTCATAGAGTCACGGGTCCCAGTCCTAGCAGTCTGAGGTAACCTTGGCTGATCTGGAATGCCAGACACAGCTGTGCTGCTGAAACAAGGCCTTGGGTCAGAGGGAACCAGGTAAGGGTGGAGACTGGGTGCAGGAGGCTGCTGGCTGTGGGTGCTTGCAGAAGTGGAGAACTCTTGATCTAAGGTTGCAGGTTTGAGGGCAGAGCTCACTCAAGTGAAACCAGAAGCATTATCTGCCACCCCATTATTAAAGGTACTTACAATAATGCCTCTCATTAAAAAAATAATGCAAATGGAAGAAAGAACCCAACCATAGAAATTTTCTATGGGAATAGGAAACATAGGGTTTATCTTCAGAAGAGAAAGTGAAGTTTTTTTTTTTTTAGCCTCTTTTTTTAAAGTCTCTTTTATTCCAATGAATAATGTTGAGTGGTTCCCTGCCCAGAGAAAATTTATAGAAAAACTCAAAAAAGATTTTAAAAATCAAATAAAAGAAATTGAGCAAAAATTTAAACAATAATAAAAAAGTATCCAAAAAAATCTAAGAATATTATGGGGAAAGGGAAAATATATAGAATATCAAAGAAGAAAATAATTCTTTGAAAATTAGAATTGGGCAAGGGGAAGCCAGTGAAGCTATAAGAGTCTAAGAAATAATAAAACAAATATAAATAATGGGGAAAAAAGGCAAGATAATCTGAGATAATCTAGCAGAAAAACCACAGATCTGGAGAACAAATCAAGAAGAGAAAATACAACAATAATTGCACTACTTGAAAGCTGTGACCAAAAAAAAAAAAAAAAAAAAAAAAAAACAACCTTGACAAATAATCCTAGAAGATTGTCTTCTAGACAGATAGAACATAGTAGAAATAGAAAAAAAAAAACAAACAAACTGATCAACACTCTAATGAGATCCCTCTTGGAAAACACATAGGAATATTATTGGTAAATTTTGCAACCCATAGATGAAAGAGAAAAAAAAAAATCAAGAAACAAGAAAACAATTCAAGCAAGCTGGAGCTTTAATTAGAATTGTACACTGTTTATCAACAGCTACAATAAAACATCATTGCTCCTGGAATCACGCATACTAGTAATCAAAAGAACTAGACCTGTGTCCAAAAATATCCTATCCAACAAAATGATAAAAATCCAAAATAGTGACTGAAAGAAAACAAAAAGGACATTCAGTGAATGTGCAGATTTCAGGACTTTCAACCTAATCCATACTTAATATAAACTTTAACATATCAAAACTTAATTTAAAAGCACTTAATATGGACAAATTGTTTATGGTTTTTAGATGGAAAAGTATACATATGTTTGATTAACATCAGTAATTAGGTAACACAAAGGAAGAATAGGGGTACAATTGAGGGTAATCTAATTGTTACAAATGAAACTACATAGGAAAAGAAAAAAAATAACAATCATGTTATACAAATGAAGAATAGACACAGAGGCATTAAAAGGGCAGGAGGACTTGTAGTTCTGAAAATCTACTCATATGAGGAATGGATTTAATAGGCAACAATACATGCATAACATAACACTTATAGCATTCTCCAAAATCTACAAAGAAATAAAAGAAAAGGGAATAGGATAAGGAGGCGTATGGAAGGATGTGCAGATTTGTGTCTATGGAGCAAGGGGTCTAGATTAATGAATAAAAGATGAAGGATAAAGTGGGGCACAGAAATGTGTGTAGAGTTATGGTAGTGGGCATAAGGTATCTAAATTAATGGCAAAAGGATAAATGAAAGGAAGAGTAGTATATGATAAGGTCAGGTACAAAAGGGTGTTTATATTAACAGGAGTACAGCAAGATTTGTAGATTAATGGGAATGGGATAAGGAGAGAAGGAAATGGTGGGAAGAGAAAATGAGGGAGGAATTCCTGGGTGGGGAAAGGCTAAATAATAGCAAAACAAATTAAAGAGAAGAATTAAAGTAGAAGAAATAGCAAGAAAAGAAAACAAAAAATATCCAGGTACTACAATGATCTGAAGTAGAATTTAATAGAAATAAAAAGTATGACTAATAATCATTGATTTTAGACAAAGTTAAACTTAAAGATTCAATCAAGAGAGAAATCTACATTAAATGTCAGCCATATTAATATTGTTCTAGATGCATGTTTACAAAGAGGTAAATTTGTATCTATAAATATTGTGTCTGAGTATATATGAATATGTATGTATGTGTGTGAATACACACACATACACACACATACATACTTAACTGTAGCCTACTTAGGAGCATGGTGAAAAGGAGAGGGGGATAAAAAAAGTACAAAACAGAGAGCAAAAGAATAACATACAAGGAAGCAAAGGAAAGGATACTCATGGACATAATTCTTCTACTATATGATTTCTTGAAATGGAATTTTTTTGTTGTATAATTTAATTCCTTGCTAGCATCACAGTTTTCATTTTAAGTACACATTTGATGGATTATCTGACTTATTTACCAATCATACCCTCTCAGTTTATTTTTTTATTATTTTTATGATAAATCTTTTTTCTTATCTGTCTCTCTTTATCTTTGTCTTTCTCTCTGTCTCAGTCTCTATATCTCTCTGCCTCCTCAATATATGTAAGTTCTATCAACAATACATTACTATGTGAATTTTTCTGCATTACCTTCACTATTTACCTTTTTTATCATCTTTAGCAGTCTAATATGACATGGATTCTTAAAATTTCTTTAATTTGTGTATTTGCAATTGATATTTCTTAGAATTATTTCTTTTAGGGACCCACATGTGCAAAAATGTTTGTGGGAGCCCTTTACATAGTGACAAGAAACTGGAAACTGAGTGGATGCCCATCAGCTGGAGAATGGCTGAATCGGTTATTGTATATGAATGCTATGAAATAGTATTGTTCTATATGAAACAATCATCAAGATGATTTTAGAGAGGCCTGGAGAGACTTACATGAACTGATGCTAAGTGAAATGAGCAGAACCAGGAGAGCATTGTAAGCAGCAACAACAATATTATATTAATCTATTCTGATGGATATGACTTTCCAACAACAAGATGATTAAGGCCAGTTTCAATGATCCCATGATGAAGAGAGCCATGTACACCCAGAGAGAGGGCTGTGGGGACTGAGTGTGGATCATAACATAACATTCTCAGTCTTTTTGTTATTGTTTGTTGAATCCTGCTTTCTAGAGCCCCTAAGTTAGGATGATGAAACATACTGTTGCTTTCTATAGCCCCAATGTCAGGGTGGTTGAAATATACCATCTTAATGGAGAAGTGATGAGGCAGGACACCTGAAGATGGTGGGAAAATGTAATCTCTTTGTTCCCAGTTCTTTCCCCTTTTTTATATTCTCATACCCGTATGTAAATACAACAGAACTGGCTATGCACTAAGTACATACTGTGTACATGGGACCACATAAACAGCTTTCATTGTTTGTTATCTGGTATCACTCTTCCACCTCGTATTCATTCTGCTTCAATCACAACACAGGATGTCAGAACTCTGACTTCTTAGGAAGGTTGAGAGCCCTTAGAGGAGATAGGGAGCCAAAACCAGACATTGTCAGTAGGTTCCTTCTGGGCTGAAGGGTCTTATACCTCACCCAGAGTTTCCCCAATATCTGTGACCTTCTACAGTTGTTCATTTGCATATTGTTTTCTTATTCATTTTCTTTCATTTTTGATCTGATCTTTCTTGTGCAGCAAGATAAATGTACAATATGTTTACATATATTGGATTTAGTATATTTTTTAACATGTATAATCTATATTGGATTACTTGCCATCTAGGGAAGGAGGCAGGGAAAGGAGGGCGAAATCTGGAGCACAAGTCTATATAAGGAACAATGTTGAAAAATTATCTATACATATGTTTCGAAAATAAAAAGCTTTACTAATAAAGAAAGAAAAAATTTCTTTCATGCATATATAAAAAAGCTGGGAATTTTTCTTTTTTTTTCATTTATCAATGAGGAAATGGCTCTTATTTATGTAAATCTGAGTCACATATATATCTATATCTAAAATGATAATCAGTAAAATTTATTGAAATATTTTCTCAATTATTTCTCTTTTAATCTGAGCTTTACTAAACATTTTGTCTAAGCTATTTTAATTTTATCTCACTGAAGTTATTCATTTATCTTGCTTAGACTGATTTATTCATTGTTTGGTCAGAAATTTTCTTCTATGTTAATCTGGCAAGTTGTTTTTTTTTTTCCATGTGCCCATAATTTTATTGTTCTATGGACTTTTTCATCTAAGTCATATATTCAACTGGAGCTCTATAGATCTATAGATTTCTCATTAGGAATTTCTTATTAATGAGAAATTTGCTCATGAAGAAAAAATTTAATATCCATTAACTTCACAAGTGTTTCTTTTACATCTTTGTTTCTCAAGCTGTAGATCAGAGGATTAAGCATAGGGATTACTACTGTATAAAACACTGAGGCCACTTTGAATGTAAGCTGAGTGTTCTTGAAATTAGGAACACAATAGAGAAAGAGGATGGTCCCATGAAAGATGGTGATAGCCATTAGGTGAGAAGCACATGTGGAGAAAGCTTTCCGTCGTCCACTGGATGAATTCATCTTCAGGACAGTGACAAAAATAAATGCATAAGAGGCCAAGATAATCAAAAGTGTGCTTACCACATTAAAAGTAGCAAAGATGAAAAGCAGCATCTGGTTCAAATGTGTATCGGAACAAGAGAGGTTAAGCAGCAAGGAAAACTCACAGAAAAAGTGATCAATTATATTAGGTCCATAAAATGATAATTTGATAGCAGAACATGTGAGTAGAAGAGAACAGAACAAACCCCAGGTATATGACCCAGCCACCAATAGGGTACAGAGTTTCTGGGACATGGCAACTGTGTACAGCAAAGGACTGCAAATGGCCATAAAGCGATCATAAGCCATAACTGCCAGCAGGAAGGCCTCAGTCACCACAAAAATACAAAAGAAAAAATATTGTACCAAACACCCAGAGAAGGAGATGTTTCGATTCTCTATGAGTAAATCCACTAACATTTTGGGAGCAATGATGGAGGAATAGCAGAAATCCACAAAGGACAAATGGCTGAGGAAAAAGTACATGGGGGTGTGAAGTTTGGAGTTGATTTGGATGATACCAATCATTCCTAGATTTCCTACCACAGTTATAGAATATATGATTAGGAACATCAGAAAGAGAGGCACTTGAAGATCTGGATAATCTGAGAAACCTAAGAGGATGAATGTTACAACGAAACTCTGATTTCCCTCATTGGTCACCATGATTGCTACTGTGGAAATGAATTAGAAAATCAGCCCTGAAAAAAAAATTAAATGGTATTTAACAAACATGATGTAGAAAATATTAACTAAATATATACTAAATAAAGGAAACAGTTTTGACATGTCACAAAATAGGAGAACTAAGATTGAAGCTTAGCTCCTTTAATTCCAAATCCAGTGTTTTTGCTATTAAATGTGAACTTCCACTTTGAAAGACTGGGTCCTAAGGATACTAAATGGTAAAGACACACTAGCTTCCACAAACTCAATCTTCTGGGTGCCTTTGAGACAAAAGCTCTACAAGAAACCTACCCTACACAGAGCCAGCTGGCTCTGACAAGGTTCATACTGGAGTGTCAGAATTACTGAGCTTCTTTAACTTAAAGCTCACGGTGGAACTTGAGATCAGGGAGGGAAAGATTCAAGCTCAAACAAAAAGAAAATGGTAAATCTGGGACTCAAGTCACTACTTTCTTGTCTTATAGAGCCAAATGTCAAAGATAAAAAAAAGTTAATTGTCAAAGCTTTAATACTTGACATAAAATGAATACAAAACCAAAAAAAAAAATCTAATTATCTTCTTAGGAGAATATACTTTTCTTAGCACCATAAGAACTTTTTATTTCTTCTTGCTTTTCCCACTATTTATATCAATGATTCATACACAACAGAAGTTTAATAACTAATGATTATATATTAAATGGATGAATGAAAAAAAATGAATGGCATTCTTCCCTTACTGACACAGACAAGTGTGGGTAGGGAGTCTTCCTGGAGGCACAGACTGGAGAATATGGCTATTTTCCTTAATGAAATTAGATCTATCATATCTAGCCAGATATCTTAAGCAAAATAAACTTAATTTACATCAGAGCATCATAACTGTTAGGGACCTACAAACAACACCTCATTTAACATATGAGAAAAGTGAGATTCCAGGATATTAAGGATGTTAGAAGTCTTGCTCACTGTCATAAAGGTAGTCTTGGATGTTGTGCTGTGACCAGAGTGCTCTGACTTGAGAGCTAGTGTTCTATTTTTCCAAGCTAGTAGGATATTATCAATATTTTGGCATTATTACTTTTATTATATATTAGAAATACATTTTAGGAATATAGAGGAGGGATACAGCCCAATTTTGGGGGGAAAATCCTTCTTAGGGAAGCTTTCTTTTATATATATATGCCTTTATTCAGGAACTGGATTGCAAGCTACTTCCAGTTCACTTTTTTCTTTTGTTGGCAGAATTTGTGCTTAGTCAAATTTTAGTTATGTGAGCTAGTGAAAAGCATTTACTGGATTTGTATTGGTATCACCAAGATTCAAGTGCTGAATCTTCAATTTAAAGTCAGGGTATCCAGGAACCATCATTTCACTAGAAACAAGTATTGCATCTAGAACCATAAAATATGAATCCCAGACTATCACTTACTAACTATGTAACTGCATAATTTTGGATCTGAATTCATCTGAGGCTGTTTTCTCAATTGTAAAATGAGATGGTTGGATAAGAAATTTTATTTCATATCTTTCAAAAAGTCTATATCATCTTAAACATTAAGTATTTATTGTGCTCCAGGAATGATGATGGACTGTGTGACCTGAAGTAAATCCTTCCATCTCTCTGGACATCAGTTTACTTACCTGTAAAATGAGGAGACGGAAGTTCTGTGTGATCCATTGTTGTAATGAAGTACAGAAGCTCTACCCCTTTACTTTTTTGAAATATGTTTAATATTGCACTAGGTTTTCAGGTTTCCATTCTACTTAAATATTCAGCTAGGGCCCCAGACAGGAGATAGCAAAAGTGTAAGCTATTCATAGAATCTCTTTAAAAAGAATTTTAAAAAAACCTCTTCAATTAAACTAAGTTTTACTGAGCTATACTATATGTTTGGCAGTATATTAGGCACTGGGGACACCAAGGAAAAACTAAACTTGTCCCAGGATTCAAAAGCTTTATATTCACCTCAAATAGCTAGATCAAATTCTTGAATTGAAATGAATTTCATGAATCATCTAATGACCATTTCATGTTTCAAAGGATGAAATTGTGGTAAAGCTGTAAGGAAAAGACTCTTCAAAGAGAAACAGCATACTGGAAACAAGATTTTCTGAAGCCCAGGCAAGTTTTCCTTTTATTGCATATTTTTACTAATTTTCACATAGATATTGTTCTTAATTAAAGTAAATTAAGTGAAAATTAGTTCCAGACAGTGGGAGTTGTAATTGGAGAAACACCAAAAGTTCTTTTTCTGCTCTATGATACTTTTCTACTTACCATATTCCCACCTACCTATTTTTCAGCTTTGCACTTTAACAGATATGGGCTTCAAAAAGTTGCCTTTCTGGTTACAAATTGGTCCCAAATGTCCTGTCACGAAAACAAGTTTTTTTTTTTTTTTCTTTTTTTTTTTTTTGTAATTGGGAGATACAGAAAAATCACAGAAATAAGGATACATATTTATCTAAATTTCCTATTGACCCATCTACTCTACTCTACCTATTACTCTAATAATCTTATCCTTCCATTCAAATGGAATGGAATTAGGAATTCCATTAGCAAATGGAATTAGGATTAGGAATTAGGAAAGGAATATGATTCTTTTGTAATATGAAGGTCCTTTATATAATTATATATTGAATTTTTTTTTAATTTCCATGGGGTGAGATATGTATATAGAGTAGTGGAATTTTATTATTTCTGTTAATACTATTTCTAGACCAACCTTCCTGGACTATGATATATTGAGAATATTTTGTTGCCTCTATGTAAATAGATGTGGATGACAGAGTGCCTAAAATGTTAAAGAGAATATCCTAGAAAAAATGTCAAGAAGAAGAGATTTCCCCCCATTCATTTCAATTTTCCTGTAATAAAACTAGAGCTTTTTACATGACTACTTAAACAACAATTTTGCAAATAGACCTACCTTCTAGAGGGAAACAAGTCACTCTGAAAGCTGCATGTGGGTATGATTCTAGGGATTTTATGTGATGTCATATGGGGACAAGGCCCTAGAGAACCCACTCTTTTCTTCATCATTCTCCATGGACCACAGATAAGCCATTAAAAGGAGTGAACTCTCTCTCATCATCTCTTGATAGATGAAAAACCAAGAGGGACATTAAAGTAGAAAGAGGAAGAATAGGAGAGTTTGTTGTTATTGATTATCCCTTATTACTTAATATCATTTATCCTATCTAATACTTCAGCACATCCATTATCCCATTTAATTTTTAATATGTTTTTATTAGGAAGATTTGTCAAGAACTATTATTCCATATTTTATAACTGAAAAAACTGACTTTTGTGATTTATATAAGGTCACAGATCTAGTATGTATTCAGGCAAAATTCCAAACGCAATTTTCTTGGTTCCTGGTCCAGTAATCTTTTTGCTTTAGGTCCTAACTTTCAAGGTCACCAGATAATTACAGCTAATATTTAGATCTAGAATAACTCATAGAATTAATTTACAGCTATGATCTATAATCTCTTTTATCACAAACTCCTCCTCATCATTATTTTAGCATGGAATGACAATATATCTCTATTTATTTTTCAATACATTATATGTCCTACTTTATGAAAAGAGGCAACAACATGTTAGGTGGTACATTAGTTTCAGAGCTTATCAAACTGGGATCCAAATCCTACTTTTGAAAAATATCTGTTGTGTGTTGCTGGGTCACTATTTTAACCTCTCAATCCTTAATTATATTATATAACATAATCCTTTCTCAAGAAAACTATAAGAATGCTGGTATCTTTTGAGACAAATTAAAATTAAGTATTGAGACATTTCTCTGAGATAATAGATTACAAAAGAAATAACAACCAGCCTAGGAAAAAGCGATTTTTTAAAGTGGTTAACCTCCTATACTAATGATATCATACATCTGATTATTATCCTTATGTTTCCATCTCTATCCATCTTATTATACTAATAAGTATTTTCCATTTTATATGATCACAAATACAAGTGGAAAAGGATGAAGCAAATATAAAATAACAGTTGACTATAGATTAAATGAGGAATAGTGAAACTTACTAAGTAGCTATGTGACATGGTCAGGTCTTAGTAAATTTCACTCCCACCTTTCTTCATACTTACTGTTCTCCTCCATTCTTTTAAAACAAAACAAGCAATAATAAAATATCTATTCTTACTTTATTTCTCTTCTCATTTACCATTCAATACTTCTACTATTTCTCTTCCAGTCTTTCATTTGAAGTTCAGCTATAGACTTCATGACACAATTTTAATTTGTCTCAAAAGTTACCAGCCTTCTGACAGTATTCTAATTTTTTTTTCATCCTAATTCTTCCTATTTCACTTGTAGTTTTGAAACTTTTTTTTAATGATTCTTTTCTATGGGATTCTGTTTTTCCATCTCTATTTCTCTGTAGCCTCTCATCTCACAAGCTACCTTATGTTTAAATAATTTAATATATTTATTAAATATACATATATTATATGTATTTGTATGATTGTTTCTCTTCTAATTAATGCTTTAAGATAGGTGGCCATGGGTTAGTGGGTGTGTGGGTGTATGCTTTTAAATTGTATTCAGCTATAAAAGCTGAAATTTTTTTTAAAAAAATGAGTAACCCATATTCTCACTGTTCAAAATTTTGAGATTCTAACACAATTCTTCTTCATACAGGATACCAAATGTATACCATTCTGGAGCCACCACAAATGAACATACCTAGTTAGGCCACTGAAGCCCTTGTGCTTCAAAATGTCATTCCATGTAGTTATATTATACACTTTGTAGAGCAGCTATCTACCCTTTATCTTTGTTTTATTGGAAAAAAATATTCCAAGTACCAAACTTTTATTTCTAAAATAAATTGTAGATACAAGATTCATCTAAAAATCAAAGAACATGTCCACTTAGAGCATTCCTTTTTCTCTCTGTTAAAAAAATGATATTATATTTTTACACTATACACCTATTTTAAAGTTACACCTATTCTATGAGATGCTCAATTTAACAAAAAAAACAATATTGTGCTACTTGGAGCTATTGTAATACACAGGAGCCACCTGATAGTAGCAGGTGGAGATCCAACCCAGACCAGCAGAATGGATCTCCTCTTGTGAGAGGATGATAAAAGGACACTGACAGGCAGTTGCTATTCTCTGACCTTTCAGACTAAGAGTCTGTTGTGTTGTCTAACCTGTTTCCTCTTCCCTTTGCCTCCAATTTATTTCCTTCACAGTCCACAAGCAATACTTGTATTAGCAAACATAGTTAGTTGCCTGGCAACTGTTTCAGATGCTATAATCCACAGCTGTAGTGGTTCTTGGAGAATTGATCTGTCCCTTAACAATTCTCACTTTTTGTTTTTTGCTATTATTTTCCCCCCATAGCATGATCCTCACATTCAGGAATGCAAGCAGCCCTATCACTTCTGAATGATTTTAGCGGGTGTTGATCCTGTGAAATATTATGGAGGCAAACTTTGAAACAGAAAAGAGGACTATGGTCAGAATAGGCATTTAAATCTCTCATCAGTCTCCTAGCTTAGTCCTTTGATGTGTTGGCCCATTTAATTACCTGGAGTAAAAAACTCTTCCCAACTCTTCTTCCTTTCCTTCCCCATGGGTTACTGAAGAAATTCTGGAAGGATCTTTATCAGGAACAGCTCTTTGGTTTTTTTGTATACCCTACATTCAGGTGCCATAAAACTAATATAGTGACTTTGTCTGAAAGTGCATGTGATATTCTGTATTTGTAGGATTTTGCACTTTTTTCCATTTCTATTTCTTTCTTTATTTCTTTGTTTAATTAATAGAATACTATCTTTCTCTTTCTCTCACATTACATATCTTGGAGGAAAAATATTACTTGTAACATATACTCAGTGTCTAGACTAATATATTCTGTCATCTATTACTTGAAATAAAGTAATATTTCTTTCTCATTTTGTACCTTTACTCCTTAATCACTCTGTGAGGAGATTCATAGAAAGCTTCATCATTGGTTCTCTGAAAATACAGATGGCATATTTATCATAGTTCTTATAACAATTTAAATTATTTTTCTTTGCAGTTCTACTGTTCTTTTATAATTAGCTCTTCCCTGCTTATTTCATGCTACAATAGTTTTAAATTCTTCAAAAATTACGATTTTCATATTTTTTTCTAGTTCTGCAGTCTATATTTGCTCATGTAAGATTGTTGATGTATTTGAAATCATTTATTTACTCAATTCTTATCATATAATAGTATTCCATTACATTTATATAGTAGTATTTCTTCCACTATTTTTTAATTTGACAGGTATCCCTTTAGCTTCTATTCTTTTATACAGAGAAAAAAAATTCTTCATTTATTTGACCTTTTTAAGTATATGCCAAGAAGTAGAATAGTTGAGTCAAAGGGAACACAAGTATTTCTTTGTTTGTTTGTTTTTACCTTTTTTGGTATTATTCCAAATTGCTTTGCTTAATAATTGTCTACATTCATAGGTCCAGCAATATGTCTATTTCCCTGAATTTCCTTCAATACTTATTATTTAACAATCTGATAGGTAAGAGATAGATTCTTAAGATTTCTTTAATTTGCATATTTATAGTTGGTAGTTCTTAGAAACAAGTTGTTCACATATCTATAGATAAACTGTTTCATATCATGAAAACTATTCATTCAGATACTTTTCTATTTATCAATGGAGAATGGTTCTTATTTTTTTATAAATTTTAATCAGAAATGAGTGCATCAATGAAATTTGCTATATTTCCCAAAAATATATTTTTAACTTAGTTTTATTTGATATTTTTATGTCACAATTTTTAAAATTTTATTTAATCAAAATTACCTTTCTTAATCAGCTTTAAGTTGTCATGAAATTTTCATCTATATTGCCCTAATGAATGATAATCTCCCCATTTCTCTAAATTGATAGTGATGTGATCTTTTTCAGTTAGGTCATTTATCTAATTGGAACTTATTCCATATGAAGTTTTGATGTATATATTTGTCATCAGGAAAATTTAATTAATAGGAGATATGTTCATGGAGAAGATACTTTAATTTCCATTAATTTGATGACCGCTTCTTTGACATCTTTGTTCCTCAAACTGTATATTAGAGGATTGAGCATGGAAATTACCACTGTATAAAACACAGAAACTACTTTCACAGTGTGTCGAGTGTTTCTGGAGTTTGGAACACAATAGAGAAATATTATGGTACCAGGAAATATGGTGATAACAGTTAGGAGAGAAGCACATGTGGAGAAGGCTTTACGTCGCCCACTGGATGAATTCATCTTTAAGACAGTGACAAAAATGAATACATACGAGGCTAGGATAATCAAAAGTGTGCTTACTTCATTAAAAGTGACACAGAAAAGTAGCATTTGGTTCAAATATGTATCAGAATAAGAGAGAGTAAGAACTGATGAGTACTCACAGAAAAAGTGATTAATTATGTTTGAACCCTAAAATGATAATTGTATAGCAGAACACGTGAGTAGAAGAGAACAGACTATAACCCATATATATGACCCAGCCACCAATAGGGCACAAAGCTTCTGAGACATAGCAACTGCATATAGCAAAGGATTGCAAATAGCCACAAAGCGGTCATAAGCCATCACTGCCAACAGGAAGGACTCAGTCACTACAAATGTACAAATGAAAAAAAGTTGTACCAAACACCCAGAGAAGGAGATGCTGCGGTCCTCTTTAAGTAAGTCCACCAACATCTTGGGAACAACGATGGAAGAATAACAAAAATCCACAAAGGACAAATGGCTGAGGAAAAAGTACATGGGGGTGTGAAGTTTGGAGTTGATTCGGATGAGGCCAATCAGTCCTAGATTTCCCATGACAGTTATAAAATATATGATCAGGAAGACCAGGAAGAGGGACACTTGGAGGTCCGGATAATCTGAGAAACCCAAGAGGACGAATATTGAAACAGAACTCTGATTTGCCTCTCTGGTCACCATAATTCATGCTGGGGAAAAGAATTAGAAAGTCAGTAATGAAATCAATTTAAATAGTATTCACAAAAAGTTTTAAATGCTTATTTTTACATGGGTTATTATACTCATTGAGAATATAAAGTAAAAACAAAACAAATTATACTCAGATACATTATTTGTTTTCAAGGATGCTGGGAGTCTAATGGACATTTATAAAGAGTAAAGATCTCAGGAAGAAGCACTGACACTGATTAGGGTCTACATGATGTGTGTGTGTGTGTGTGAGAGAGAAAGAGAGAGAGAGAGAGAGAGAGAGAGAGAGAGAGAGAGAGAGAGAGCTCTAAATGTAAGCACATACACATCTATATTATATTATCCCCCTTTGATTTTTAATCGTTTTGACTTTTTCCTCCTTTTCCCTGTGATGCCATGCAAAGTAATATCAATCATGACAAAAGCTACTAGAATTTTTAATGGATGGAACACAAAATTTGAGTTAAGGTCAAAGAAAGAGAGATGGCAGAGTGATACATGAGTCAATGAAACATTTCACACAAAATTAAATTATCTAAGAAAAAAAAATTCAGAAAACTTTGTGGAAGGAATGAGTTTCTAGGACAGATGAAAGGAGGAGGATGGAGATAAGGAAGCTAACAGTAAAAGATAGAGATTAATTGTAAGAGGGAATAAATGACCAAGAGGGAGTTTGTTAATCCTTGAAAGATGAATTTAGGTTGGTTATCAGCAGGCCTAGAACTCTAGGTTTAGGATAAAATCTCTCCAGAATATTAGAAACTTCAGTCCTGAGAATGGTATTTCTCACTGTTCTCAAAAGTAGGGGACTGGTATGAGATGGAATGATTCATTTTCCAATTACCCTAAAGGAATTTTTTCCCTCCTGTGAAGGAAAAAATTGATGAGAAATGGAGCAGCTTTGTTATGAATTTTTTTCCTACCTCATTTAATGATACAGTCTTTAAATTTAATATTGTTGGGCTAGAATATTCTTCATTCTCACCTTTCAATAGGTTTATTTAAAACAGAGGTTCAAGGGCATCTCTCACATGAGATCTTTCCTCTTACACTCAGTTGTTTATTCCTTTTGCCTAAAGTACCTCGTATTTATTTGCTGTGATGTGCTTTGATACTATACAAATTACACCCCGCTAAAATGATTCATTAGGTAACACAATGTTACAGATTTTGTTGCATGTGTATTTTTCTATTCATCCACCCATTCTTCGCACTGTATCTTTTATCTAGTAAGCAATTTATAAATCCATGTTGATTTACTGAATTTATTAGATTCATGTCAATGTTTTAGCATATTCAAAACTTTTTAATTCCCTCCTCTCATTCATCATGGTACATATGCCTCCAAGTTTTCTGTCAGGCATAATTTTTTTTTACAAAGCAGTCCCTTTTTATATTTCCTTCCAAACTATGTACATAAATCTGAGCTCACATTTCAGCCCTTTGTTATTGCTGCTTATAACAGAAAATATTATATAGATTATAATAAGGATGTTAAATGATTTCATTAAATAGTCCAACTAAATTAACTTAATTCTTTTGAGATGGGTCTTATTAGTGCCAATATAACACACTCATGACTGTGGCTCAAAGATATAATCCCATTGAGAGTAATGATTGAAAAGTTATAAAGCTGCGGAGCCAAGATGGCGGAGAAGACACACGCGGCTTTCTAAGCTCTTCTCTTACCCTCTTTATCAATATTATATCGAACCTCAAAAATAGATCTTGACTGCTACAATTCGTAAAGATAAGAGTAGAACAACTCACCGCGAAGAAAATCTGCAGTCTCCCCAAAAAGGTTGGTTCCGGGCCGGGGAGATCAGCACGAACAGGAGAGGAATGGGTCTCTGAGGAAAGCCTCAAAGAAAGTGAAGCTAAGATCTCAGCACAAGCCCGCAGCCCCAACCCGCAGTACGGGGCTTTTCCTTGGGGTAGTTGTGATCCTGCACTGCAGGAGGATGCAGCCTGGGTTAGCCTCCAATCTGCACAGTGGGGGGCTCAGCTTGGGGCCATAGAGCTTTTCCAGGGCCGATTTGCATCAGGCAGAGACGCTGGGCAGAGTTTGTGGCAGTCTGTGATCTGCGGTCAGCTGCTAATACTCACAGTCCCATAAGAGGCTCTGGCCTGGGGCAATGACACTTTCACCCCTTAGTCTCTAGCCCAGGGCAATCGCTAACCCACTCAGCCCAACTGGGCACTTCCATAGCTCGGCCAGTGCTGAATCCACTTCCTGTTGGGGGAAGGGAAAACTCTCACTCAGAGCACTCCCATACCTCGGAGCCTGAAATCGGTTTACATCTCTCCCTGCTCTGCAGAGTAAGCTGGTAACCCCCTTGCCTAGGAGACCTACCCTAAAGGCTTTAAGACATGAATAAAAAGATGAAAAGAACTATTGACAGCTTTTATGCAGAAAAACAGCAGGTCAGCAAACCTGAAGAGACTTCAAACAGCAAAAATGCATCAGACTGTCCTCCTTTACATGATGTTCTCATAAAAGAGACAATTAAAAGTCTCAGAAGAGTTAGAAGATAAAAGGGGAAAGGAAGAAGTCTTACAAAAGGCAACAACTTCCGAAATAAGAATTGGAAAAAGTAAAAAAATCTCAGGAAAGTAAGAATTGTGAATTGGAAAAAATAAAGAATTCACTAGAAAGTAGGATTTGTGAATTGGAAAAGACAAAGAACTCACAAGAAAGTAGGATCTGTGAATTGGAAAAAGAAAATAATTCACTAAAAAAAAAATTAGTGAAATGGAAAAAAATTCCACAGACCAAAACAATATATTTAAAAACTCAATTGGACATATACAGAAAGAAGTAAAAAAAGCTAATGAAAAAATAATTCTTTAAAAATTAGAACTGAACAAATAGAAACTAATGATTCATTGAGACAGCAAGAATCAGTCAAGCAAAACAAAAAAAATGACAAACAGGAAAAACCATGAATTATCTACTTGCAAAAAACGACAGACTTGGAAAATAGATCTAGGAGAGATAATCTGAGGATTATTGGACTTTCCGAAAACTATGATGAAAAAAGAGCCCTAGATATTTTTTACAAGAAATCATCAAAGAGAACTGCCCAGATATAATAGAATCAGAAGGAAAAATAGGCATTGAAAAATTCATCGAACACCTTCTGAAAGAAACCCTAAAATAAAACCCCAAGGAATATTGTAGCCAAATTTCAGAACTATCAGATTAAGGAAAAAATTTTACAAGCAAAAAAAAAAACATTTAAATACTGAGGTGCCACAATAAGGATCACCCAAGATCTGGCTGCCTCTACTTTAAAGGAAAGAAGGGCCTGGAATATGATATTCCGAAAGGCACAAGAACTTGGGATGCAGCCAAGAATAAACTACCCAGCTAAGCTGAGCATTTTCTTCCAGCGAAGAACATGGACATTTAATGAAACAAATGAATTCCATTTGTTTCTGAAGAAAAAACCAGAACTAAACAAAGAATTTGATCTCCAACCATAGAACTCAAGAGATGCAGAAGAGGTAAAAATAACTCTTGAGAATTGTATTTCTTTTGGATATACAAAAAGAATACATGTATAATTTGATTGTACTGATATAACAAAAAGGGAAGTAGATATGGAAAAGGGATGATGGCAGAATAAGGTGGGAAGGAGGGATAAAAAGCGGGAAACCACATCCCACAAAGAGGCAAAGGAAACTTATCATATGTGAGGGAAATTAGAGAGGGGAGGAACATTGTGTGAATCTTCTCTCATCAGAGTTAGCTCAAAGAAAAATAATTGACATTTGTTTTAGAAAATCTCTCTCGCCTTATTAAAAACGGGGAGAGGAAAGGAAAAGAAAAAGTAATAAGTGAAGGAAGGGAAAAGACTCAAACAGGGGAGGGAGGGATTATAAAGAGGGTAAGCATCATGATACAAGAGATGGTACATAAGTTTAAAAGGGGGAAAGAGGGTTGGGGGAAGCAAGAATAAGTAAATCACAATCTGGGGTTATTAGGATGGTAGGAAATACAGATTTAATAATTCTAACCGTAAATGTGAATGGGATGAACTCCCCCATAAAGAGGAGGCAGATAGCAGACTGGATCAAAAGTCAGACCCCTACAATATGTTGTTTACAAGAAACACATTTAAAGCAGGGAGGTACATATAGAGTAAAGGTAAAACGCTGGAGCAAAATCTATAATGCTTCAGGTGAAGTCAAAAAAGCAGGGGTAGCCATCCTTATCTCAGATAAAGCAAAAGTAAAAATTGATCTAAATAAAAGAGATAAGGAAGGAAACTACATCCTGCTAAAGAGTAGCATAAACAACGATGCAATATCAATATTAAACATATATGCACCAAGTGGTATGGCATCCAACTTCCTAAAAGAGAAGTTAAGAGAGTTGCAAGAAGAAATAGACAACAAAATGTAATAGTAGCAGATCTCAACCTTGCACTCTCAGAATTAGACAAATCAAACCACAAAACAATTAAGAAAGAAATTAAAGAAGTAAATAGAATATTAGAAAAATTAGGTATGTTGGATCTTTGGAGAAAATAGAATGGAGATAGAAAGGAATATACTTTCTTCTCAGCAGTTCATGGAACCTATTCAAAAATTGACCATATATTAGGAAATAAAGACCTCAAAATTAAATGCAAGAAAGCAGAAATAGTAAATGCTTTCTTTTCAGATCATGATGCAATAAAACTACATTCAACAAAAAGTTAGGGAAATAGACCAAAAAGTAATTGGAAACTAAACAATCTCATCTTAAAGAATGATTGGTGAAGCAGCAAATTATAGATACAATTAATAATTTCACTCAAAGGTAATGACAATGATGAGACATCATACCAAAATTTGTGGGATGCAGCCAAAGCGGTAATAAGAGGAAGTTTATATCCTTAGAGGATTACTTGAATAAAACAGAAAGAAAAGATTAATGAATTGGAGCTTAACTAAAAAACTAAAAAAGACCAAATTAAAAACCCCCAATCAAATACTAATTTGGAAATTCTAAAATTAAAAGGAGAAATTAAAAATATTGAAAGTAAAAAAAAAACTATTGAACTAATTAATAAAACTAAGAGTTGGTTCTATGAAAAAGCCAATAAAATAGATAAGCCTTTGGAAAATCAGATTAAAAAAAGGAGAGAGGAAAATGAAATTAGTAGTCTTAAAAATGAAAAGGGAGAACTTTCCACCAATGAAGAGGAAATTAGAGAAATAATAAGGAGTTACTTTGCTCAACTTTATGCCAACAAATTTGGTAACCTAAGTGAAATGGATGACTACCTCCAAAAATATAGACTTCCCAGACTAACAGAGGAGGAAGTAAATTGCTTGAATAGTCCCATTTCAGAAAAGAAATAGAACAGGCAATTAAACAGCTCCGTAAGAATGAATCCCCAGGACCAGATGGATTTACTATGGAATTTTACCAAACATTTAAAGAACAATTGGCTCCCAATGCTATATAAATTATTTGATAAAATAGGGAATGAAGGAATCCTACCAAATTCCTTCTATGACACAGACATGGTACTGATACCTAAACCAGGTAGGCTGAAAACAGAGAAAGAAAATTATAGACCAATCTCCCTAATGAATATTGATGCTAAAATCTTAAATAAGACATTAGCAAAAAGACTACAGAAAATCATCTCCAAGATAATACACTATGATCAAGTAGGATTTATACCAGGAATGCAGGGCTGGTTCAATATTAGGAAAACTATCAATATAATTGGCCATGTTAATAACCAAATTAACAAAAACCATATGATCATCTCAATAGATGCAGAAAAAGCGTTTGATAAAATCCAACATCCATTCCTATTAAAAACACTTGAGAGTATAGGAATAAATGGACTTTTCCTTAAAATAATCAGCAGCATCTATTTAAAACCATCAGTAAGCATCATATGTAATGGGACAAACTGCAACCATTCCCAATAAGATCTGGAGTAAAACAAGGTTGCCCACTATCACCGTTACTATTTAATATTGTATTAGAAATGCTAGCTATAGCAATAAGAGCTGAGAAAGAGATTAAAGGAATTAGAACGGGCAATGAGGAAACCAAATTATCACTCTTTGCTGATGACATGATGGTATACTTAGAGAACCCCAGAGATTCTGCTAAAAAGTTATTAGAAAAAATCCACAACTTTAGCAAAGTTGCTGGTTATAAAATAAACCCACATAAGTCATCAGCATTCTAATATCACTAACAAAATCCAACAGTCAGAGTTACAAAGAGATATTCCATTTAAAGTAACTACTGATAATATAAAATAATTAGGAATCTATCTGCCAAGGGAAAATCAGA
This sequence comes from Sarcophilus harrisii, assembly GCF_902635505.1. Taxonomy (NCBI): domain Eukaryota; kingdom Metazoa; phylum Chordata; class Mammalia; order Dasyuromorphia; family Dasyuridae; genus Sarcophilus; species Sarcophilus harrisii. The sequence continues at coordinate 252,464,687 of NC_045431.1, forward strand.
AACTTTATGAGCAAAATTACAGACCACTTTTCACACAAATTAAGTCTGTTCTAACCAATTGGAAAATATTAAATGCTCTTGGATAGGGCGAGCAAATATAATAAAGATGACAATATTACCTAAACTAATCTATTTATTTATTATACCAATCAGACTCCCAAAAAACTATTTTAATGACCTAGAAAAATAACAACAAAGTTCATATGGCAAAACAAAGGTCCAAGAATTTCAAGGGAATTAATGAAAAAAAATCAAATGAAGGGTGGCTTAGCTGTACCAGATCTAAATTATATTATAGAGCAGCAGTTACAAAACTATTTGGTATTGGCTAAGGAATAGATTAGTTGATCATTGGAATAGATTAGGTTCAAGGGATAAAACAGTCAACAAATATAGCAACCTAGTCTTTGACAACCCAAAAGATCCCAGCTTTTGGGATAAGAACTTACTGTTTGATAAAAATTGCTGGGAAAATTGGAAACTAATATGGCAGAGACTAGGCATTGATCCATACTTAACCCGATACACCAAGATAAGGTCAAAATGGGTTCATGACCTAGGCTAAAGAATGAAATTATTAATAAATTAGAGGAACATAGGATAGTTTACCTCTCAGACCTGTGGAACGGGAAGGTCTTTATGACCAAAGCAGAGGTAGAGATCATTACTGATCACAAAATAGAAAATTTCGATTATACCAAATTGAAAAGTTTTGTACAAAACAAAAGTAATGAAGACAAGATTAGAAGGAAGCAATAAACTGGGAAAATATTTTTACAGTCAAAGGTTCCTGATAAAGGCCTTATTTCCAAAATATATGAGAATTAACTCTAATTTATAAAAAATCAAGCCATTCTCCAATTGAAAAATGGTCAAAGGAATGAACAGACATTCTCAGATGAAGAAATAGAAACTATTTCTAGTCATATGGAAAGATGCTCCAAGTCATTATTAATCAGAGAAATGCAAATTAAGACAACTCTAAGATACCACTACACACCTGTCAGATTGGCTAAGATGACAGGAAAAATAATGGATGATTGTTGGAGGGGAATGCGGGAAAACTGGGACATTGATGCATTGTTGGTGGAGTTGTGAACGAATCCAACCATTTTGGAGAGTAGTTTGGAACTATGCTGAAAAAGTTATCAAACTGTGCATACCCTTTGATCCAGCAGTGTTACTACTGGGATTATATCCCAAAGAGATTATAAAGAAGGGAAAGGGACTTGTATGTGCACGAATGTTTGGGGCAGCCCTTTTCGTAGTGGCTAAAAACTGGAAACTGAATGGTTGTCCATCAGTTGGAGAATGGCTGAATAAATTGTGGTATATGAATATTATGGAATATTACTGTTCTGTAAGAAATGACCAACAGGATAATTTCAGAAAGGCCTGGAGAGACTTACATGAACTGATGCTGAGTGAAATGAGCAGGACTAGGAGATCATTATATACTTCGATAACAATACTGTATGATGACCAGTTCTGATGGCCCAGGCCATCCTCAGCAACGAGATCAACCAAATCATTTCCAATGGAGCAGTAATGAACTGAACCAGCTATGCCTAGAAAAAGAACTCTGGGAGATGACTAAAAACCATTACATTGAATTCCCAGTCCCTATATTTATGCACACCTGAATTTTTGATTTCCTTCACAAGCTAATTGTACAATATTTCAGAGTCTGATTCTTTTTGTACAGCAAAACAACGTTTTGGTCATGTATACTTATTGTGTATCTAATTTATATTTTAATATATTTAACATCTACTGGTCTTCCTACCATCTAGGGAGGGGGGGGGGTAAGAGGTGAAAAATTGGAACAAGATGTTTGGCAATTGTTAATGCTGTAAAGTTACCCATGTATATATTCTGTAAATAAAAGGCTATTAAATTAAAAGAAAAAAAAAAGAAAAGAAAAGATAAAGCTGTGAAAAATTTGCTATCTACAGATCCTTTTTTACATAAAAAGAAAAGTGATGTTCACAGAGGGAAAATTTCTTAGAGAAAATCTTAATAAAACAGTACTTAAAAGTACATTGAGTATATTTTATTTTATTAGATATTCAACAACACATCACTAGAGTCATACGATTGAAATAAAATTGACAAAGACCCTCATTACAATGAAGATTTAAGATTTTTGCTAGTATTCCACTGTAGAAACAATTCTTCTACCCTTGATATGACAATATGGATTTTCAACAGACATATTTTTATGCCTCAGATCTGAGAGGGCTTTGATTTAATGAGTCATTGGATTGATGCAAAAGATAAACATTTCAGAAAGATGGATTCCTTTTGTATTTAAGATGGAACCTCCTACTGAGCCTATGTCAATGCTTAGTAGTGTGCCATAAAAATAGATTTATTGGATAAAACGATGAAATTCTGGAAGAGCCCTTATGGAACATACGCTTCAATCAAATCATTTTACAAATTGAAGAAATTGAATCTTGGAATGTCACAGTAGGAGAAATGGTATTAAAGCATAACTTCTGTAATTCCAAATCCAGTCTTTTTGGTACTAAAATTGGTTTGAAAGGACTTAGTTTGGTCCTTTCAAAGAATGTCTCCTAAGGATGGGAAATAGGTATAGCACATTAACTTTAACTGACTGAGTATGCTGGGTGCTTCTGAGGAAAAAAATGTCTACCAGAAACCCAGCATACAGAGAGCCAACTGGCTCTGACAGAATTTAGGATTGACTGGTGGAAGATGAAAAAGGGGAAAGCAAGATCTAACAAATAGCAAATTATTACCACTGTCTTACCTTATAGGCAATTGTTTCAAAGATGATATGTTTCAAAGAAAAAACAAATCTTAGCTCAAACATGAAATAAAATGAATCCCAAACAAAATTATTATAAAATTATCTCTCTTGGAGAACATAATTTTCTAAGCACTGTAGGAAGCATTTGTTTGTTTTCTTGGTATTCCTATTATGTATATCAGTATTTTACCTAGTAGATGCTTAGCAAATAATGCTTATGTATTAAATGAATGAATTAATAAATAAAAATAAATGATTTCTTTCTTTGCTGAAACTGACAAGTGAGAGGGTACTTCCAGGGGGTGCAACATGTAGGATATGGATATTTCCAGAACTCTCACTGGACCTCCTTAGTGAAATGGTAACATCTTTGACCAGGCTTCCTGAGAGTAATGAAGTTCATTTATTTCACAGAAATGGAGATCAAAAGTTATGAGGGACCACAAATAACATCTAGTTGAACCATCTTATATGACAGATCAGAAAAGTGAGACCAAAAATGTCAAAAGACTTGTTCTTTGTCACACAGGTCGTGTTGGATGATATGTTGCAATCAAAGTCATCTTTGTTTTTTTTTTTTTTTTCCACTTTACTAAAGCTGGGAGAATATTGTCGAAATGCTGTCATCTATTCTGTACTTGCGGTCTATTCTAGGTGCACAGAGAAGTGACAGAACCTAGTTCTGGAGAGAATTCCTACTTAGAGAAGCTTTCATTTTGGGTGCCTTCTTCAGGCATTAAATTGCAATCTATTCCAATCCACACCTTTGCTGAGTAATGTTTTACTTGCGCAATGTAGTGTGTACACTGTATTTAGGTTGAAGAGACCACGATCAACTCTTGAATATTTTTTTTAATTCAATTTATCTAGACATCTTCATTAAACTGGAAACAGCAAGTATAGTATTTAGAGTCAAAGAACATGAATCTCAACTTGTCACTTGCCAACTTTGTAACTATATAACTTTGGATAAAGCATTAACTTCTTTCAGGCTCATTTTTTAAAAAATAAAATGTATTTGGATAAAAATCTGTCTAATTTTTTTCTTTTGTTTATATTTATATGATCTTAAACATTAAGCACATATTGTGGTCTAGGAAAGATGATAAGCTGTGTAATCTGAAGCAAATGCTGCTACCTCTCTGGGTTTCAGCTTATGTACCTGTAAAATGAGGGAAGATTTGTTGCCCTTTTTGGTCTGTTATACTGATCTATTCCTTCTCTTTCTTAAAGCACAATTCAATGTTACACCAGGGTTAGAACCCTCCACTCTTCTTTTTTTTTTTTATTTAATAGCCTTTTATTTACAGGATATATACATGGGTAACTTTACAGCATTAACAATTGCCAAACCTCTTGTTCCAATTTTTCACCTCTTACCCCCCCACGCCCTCCCCTAGATGGCAGGATGACCAGTAGATGTTAAATATATTAAAATATAAATTAGATACACAATAAGTATACATGACCAAAACGTTATTTTGCTGTACAAAAAGAATCAGACTCTGAAATATTGTACAATTAGCTTATGAAGGAAATCAAAAATGCAGGTGTGCATAAATATAGGGATTGGGAATTCAATGTAATGGTTTTTAGTCATCTCCCAGAGTTCTTTTTCTGGGCATAGCTAGTTCAGTTCATTACTGCTCCATTAGAAATGATTTGGTTGATCTCGTTACTGAGGATGGCCTGGTCCATCAGAACTGGTCATCATATAGTATTCCTGTTGAAGTATATAATGATCTCCTGGTCCTGCTCATTTCACTCAGCATCAGTTCATGTAAGTCTCTCCAGGCCTTTCTGAAATTATCCTGTTGGTCACTTCTTACAGAACAGTAATATTCCATAATATTCATATACTACAATTTATTCAGCCATTCTCCAACTGTTGGACAACCATTCAGTTTCCAGTTTTTAGCCACTACGAAAAGGGCTGCCACAAACATTCGTGAACATACAGGTCCCTTTCCCTTCTTTATAATCTCTTTGGGATATAATCCCAGTAGTAACACTGCTGGATCAAAGGGTATGCACAGTTTGATAACTTTTTCAGCATAGTTCCAAACTACTCTCCAAAATGGTTGGATTCGTTCACAACTCCACCAACAATGCATCAATGTCCCAGTTTTCCCGCATTCCCCTCCAACAATCATCCATTATTTTTCCTGTCATCTTAGCCAATCTGACAGGTGTGTAGTGGTATCTTAGAGTTGTCTTAATTTGCATTTCTCTGATTAATAATGACTTGGAGCATCTTTTCATATGACTAGAAATAGTTTCAATTTCTTCATCTGAGAATTGTCTGTTCATATCCTTTGACCATTTTTCAATTGGAGAATGGCTTGATTTTTTATAAATTAGAGTTAATTTTCTATATATTTTGGAAATGAGGCTTTAACAGAACCTTTGACTGTAAAAGTATTTTCCCAGTTTATTGCTTCCCTTCTAATCTTGTCTGCATTAGTTTTGTTTGTACAAAAAATTTTCAGTTTGGTACAATCGAAATTTTCTATTTTGTGATCAGTAATGATCTCTAGTTCTGCTTTGGTCAGAAAGACCTTCCCCTTCCACAGGCCTGAGAGGTAAACTATCCTGTGTTCCTCTAATTTATTAATAATTTCATTCTTTATGCCTAGGTCATGAACCCATTTTGACCTTATCTTGGTGTATGGCATTAAGGTATGGATCAATGCCTAGTTTCTGCCATATTATTTCGCAATTTTCCCAGCAATTTTTATCAAACAGTAGTTCTTATCCCAAAAGCTGGGATCTTTGGGTTTGTCAAAGACTGGTTGCTATATTTGTTGACTGTTTTATCCCTTGAACCTAATTATTCCAATGATCAACTAATCTATTCGTAGCCATACCAAATAGTCTTGTAATGCTTCTATAATATAATTTTAGATCTGGTACAGCTAAGCCTACCTTCATTTGATTTTTTTCATTAATTCCTTGAAATTCTTGACCTGTTGTTTTGCCATATGAACTTTGTTGTTATTTTTCTAGGTCATTAAAATAGGTTTTTGGGAGTCTGATTGGTATAGCACTAAACTAAATAGATTAGTTTAGGTAATATTGTCATCTTTATTATATTTGCTCGCCCTATCCAAGAGCATTTAATATTTTTTCCAATTGGTTTGAACAGACTTAATTTGATGTGAAAAGTGGTCTGTAAGTTTTGCTCATAAAGTTTCGTGATTTTCCCTTGGCAGATAGATTCTAAATATTTTATATATCAGTGTTACTTTAAATGGAATTTCTCTTGTAACTCTGACTGTTGGATTTTGTTAGTGATATATAAGAATCTGATGACTCATGGGGTTTATTTGTTAAACCATGCAACTGTTGATAAAGTTGTGGATTTTTCTAATACTTTTAGTCAGAATCATCTGGGGTTCACTGAAGTTCTTCATCATGTGCATCGCATAGGTGATAATTCTGGTTGCCTCATTGCCTATTCTTATTCCTTTAAGTCTCTTTCGCTCTTATTGCTTAGCTGTGCGTTTCTGATACAATATGTTAAATAGTAACGGTGATAGTGGGCAACGACTTGTTTCACTCCAGATCTTATGCAATGGTTGCAGGTTTGTTCCCCAGTTACATATGATGCTTGGATGGTTTTAAATTAGATGCTGCTGATTATTTCTACAGGAAGTTCCATGTTCTATTCTCAATGTTTTTAATGGAATGGATGTTGATTTTGATCAAATGCTTTTTTCTGCATCTATTGAGGCATGATTCATTGGTTTTGTTAATTTGGTTATTAACATGGCCAATTATATTGATTGTTTTCCTAATATTGACAGCCCTGCATATCCTGGTATAAATCCTACTTGATCATAGTTGATTATCGTTGGAGAGTGGTCTTTCTGTAGTCTTTTGCTTAATATCTTCATTTAAGATTTTAGCATCAATATTCATGGGAGATTGGTCTATAATTTTCTTTTCTTTTTCAGCCTACCTGGTTTAGGTATCAGTACCATGTTCTGTGTCATAGAAAGAATTTGGTATGACTCCTTCCATTCCCTATTTTAGTCAAGATAATTTATATACATTGGCTAATTGTTGCTTCTTAAATGTTTTGGTAAAATTCACTTGTAGTCTGGTCCTGGATTTTGTCTTGGGAGTTATTTATTGCTGGTTCTATTTCTCTTTTTCTGAAATGGGACTATTCAAGCCAATTTGCTTCCTCCTCTGTTATTGAGGAAGTGCTATCATTTTTAGAGGTATCATCCATTGTCTCTTGGTTATCAAATTTATTGATAAAGGTTGACAAAATAATCTCCTTATTGTTTCTCCTGGACATTTCTTCTTCATTGGTGAAAGTTTCCTTTTCATTTTTAAGACTGTAATTTGATTTTCCTCCCTCCTTTTATCTTAATCAGATTTACCATAAGGCTTTCGTATTTTATGTGTTCTGTCATTAGAACCAGATCTCTTAGTTTTTTCTTTAGTCTATGTTTTTCTTTCTAATATTTTAATTTCTCCTTTTAATTTAGAATTTCCAATTTAGCTATTTGATTGAGGGTTTTTAATTTGGTCTTTTTATTTTTTAGTTTGTTGCAGCTCCAATTCATTACTCTTTGTTCTCTCTGTTTTATTCAATAACCTCTAAGGATATAAATTCCTTATTACCCTTTTGCCTCATGCATAATATTTAGGTATGATGTCTCTCATTGTCATTTTATCTTGAGGAAATTATTATATTGTATCTAGTATTTGCTGTTCACCCAATCATTCTTTAAGATGAGATTGTTTAGTTTCCTTTACTTTTTGGTCTATTTCTCAATTCTTTGTTGAATATAGTTTTATTGTCATCTATGATCTGAAAAAGTCATGTTACTATTTCTGCTTTCTTAGCATTTAATTTTGGTCTTTATGTCCTAATATATGGTTCTAATTTTTGAATAGGTTCTTGAAATGCTGAGAAGAAAGTATATTTCCTTTCTATCTCCAGATTCAAATTTCTCCAAAGATCCAACTACTCTAATTTTTCTAATTATTCTATTCTTCTTTAATTTCTTTCTTATTTGTTTTGTGGTTTGGATTATCTCAATTCTGAGAGTCAAGGTTGAGATCTCCTACTATTACAGTTTTGTGTCTATTTTCTTGCAACTCTCAACTTCTCCTTTAGAAGTTTGATGCCATCAATTGTGTATATATGTTTAATATTGATATTGCTTCGTTGATTTATGTCCCTTTAGCGGTGTAGTTTCCTTCCTTATATCTTTAATTAGATCAATTTTACTTTTCTTATCTGAGATAAGGATGCTACCCCTGCTTTTTTGATTCACCTGAAGCATATGTGTTTGCTCAGCTTTTTACCTTTCCTATATGTTCTCCTTGCTTTTAAATGTGTTTCTTGTAAACTAATTATTTGGGTTCTGATTTCTCGATCCAGTCTGTGCTATCTCTCCTCTTTATGACAATTCATCATTCACATTTACGGTTAGTAATTTTACTAATCTGTTTATTTCCTGACTTCCTAAACTCCCAGATTTGCTACTTATATTTGCCTCCCCCAACCCTTGCTTCCCTTTTAAACTTATGTACCCCTTTGTAACACGATGCTTTACCTCTTTATAATCCTCTTCTCTCCACTTTGAGTCTTTATCCTTTCCCTCCTTTATTGTCTTTTCTTTCCTTTTCCTACTCCCTTTTAATGAGGCGACGAGAATTTTCTCTAAAACAAATGTCAATTATTTTTCTTTGAGCAACTCTGATGAGGTAGATTCACACAATGTTACCTCCCCTCTCTAAATTCCCTCAGATATGATAAGTTTCCTTAGCCTCTTTGTGGGATGTGGTTTCCCTCTTTTATCCCTCGCTTCCCAAGCCTGTGATTTTTGCCATCATCCTTTTTCATATCTACTCCCTTTTATTATGTTATATCAGTACAATGCAAATTGATACATATATTCTTGTTTGTATATCCAGCACGAAATACAATTCTTAAGAGTTATTTTTACCTGTTCTGCATCTTTTGAGTTCTATGCTTGGAAGATCAATTTTTGTTTAGTTCTAGTTTGTTTCCAGAAACAAATGGAATTCATTTGTTTCATTAAATGTCCATCTTCTTCCCTGGATAAAATGTCAGCTTAGCTGGGTAGTTTATTCTTGCAGCTTCCTTCTTCTGCCTTCGATATCATTCAGCCCCTTCTTATCTTTAATGTAGAGCACAGATCTTGGGTATATCTTATTAGAGCACACTTGGTATTTAAATGGTTTTTTGGCTGCTTGTAAATATTCACTGACCTCAATCTATAGTTCTGAAATATTTGGCCACAATATTCCTTGTGGTTTTAAGTTTAGGTTTCTTTCAGAAGGTGTTCAATGAATTCTTTCAATGCCTATTTTACCTTTTATTCTATTATATCTGTGTTGCATTCTCTTTGATGATTTCTTGTAAAATAATATTCTAGGCTTTAACTTTTTTCATCATAGTTTTCGGAAAGTCCAATAATCCTCAGATTATCTCTCCTAGATCTATTTTCCAAGTCTGTCGTTTTTGCAAGTAGATAATTCATGGTTTTTTCCGGTTTGTCAATTTTTTGGTTTTGCTTGACTGATTCTTGCTGTCTCAATGAATTATTAGTTTCTATTTGTTCAGTTCTAATTTTTAAAGAATTTTTCTTTCATTAGCTTTATTACTTTCTGTATATGTCAATTGGAGTTTTTAAATGTATTGTTTTGTCTCGTCGAATTTTTTTCCATTTCAACTATTTTTTTTTCTTTTATGAATTATTTCTCTTTCCAATTCACATGATCCTACTTTCTTGAGTGTTCTTTGTCTTTTCCAATTCACAGATCCTACTTTCTAGTGAATTCTTAATTTTTTCCAATGCACAATTCTTACTTTCCTGAGATTTTTTTAACTTTTCCAATTTGTATTTCAGGAAGTTGTTGCTCTCTTGTAAGGCTTCTCTTTCCTTTCCCCATTTGTCTTCTAACTCTCTTTTGAGACTTTTAATGTCTCTTCTATGAGAGCATCATGTAAAGGAGGACAGTCTGATGCATTTTTGCTGTTTGTGGTCTCTTCAGGTTTGCTGACCTGCTCTTTTTCTGCATAGAAGGTGACGATCGTTCTTTTCATCTTTTTATTCATGTTTTAAAGCCTTTAGGGTAGGTCTCCTAGGCAAGGGTGTTAGCAACTTCCTCTGCAGAGCAAGGAAAGATGTAAACCGATTTCTGGCACCAAGGTATGGGAGTGCTCTGAGTGAGAGTTTTCCCTTCCCCCAACAGGAAGTGGATTCAGCACTGGCCGAGCTATGGAAGTGCCCAGTTGGGCTGAGTGGGTTAGTGATTGCCCTTGGCTAGAGACTAAGGGGTGAAAGTGTCACTGCCCCAGGCCGGAGCCTCTTGTGGGACTGTGAGTATTAGCAGCTGACCGCAGACTGCAGACCACAGACTGCCGGGAACTCTGCCCCAGTGTCTCTGCCCGATGCAAATCGGCCCTGGAAAAGCTTTATGGCCCCACGCTGAGCTCCCCACTGTGCAGATTGGAGGCTAACCCGGGCTGTGTCCTCCTGCGTGCAGGATCACAACTGCCCCAAGGAAAAGCCCCGGACTGTGGGTTGGGGCTGAGTGTTTGTACTGAGATCTGTGCTTTCACTTTCGGTTTGAGGCTTTCCTCAGAACCTAATTTCTCTTCCTGTCTGCGCTGATCTCCCCCCTGGCCCGGGAACCAACCTTTTTTTGGCAAGACTGCAGATTTTCTTCGGCCGGTGAGTTGTTCTACTTCTTATCTTTACGAATTGTAGCAGTCAAGACTATTTTTGAGGCTCAATATAATATTGATAAAGAGGGTAAGAGAAGAGCTTAGAAAGTCACTTGTGTCTTCTCAGCCATCTTGGCTCCGCCCTCCCCTCCACTCTTCTCAAATATCCAACTGGGGACCCAGCCAGTCTAATAACAGGAATCTACCAACAAGTCAGCTATTCACACAAAACACCTCTGATTCTAAAGATCATATTACTTTAAAGAGACTGTTTTAAGAAATCTCTTAGAGACATTCAATTAGATTTTTTATTAAGCTATACTATGTGTTTGCTATTATACTAAGCAATAGATACAAAGATAAAGCTGAAATTATTCGAGCTTTCAAAAACTTTACATTCAACTCAGAAAGCTAGTCATACTCTTCGAATTGAAATAATTATTCTAAATCATTTATGACTATTAAATGCTTCATGTTAGGAGGGATGGGGAAGAATTGTAATGAAGCTAGAAGAACAAAATTCTCTTCAAAGAGAAATTGCTGAGAAAATGTTTTCTGTAGTCCATGCAAGTCTCTCCTTTATTCCTTTTTGTTGCTAATTGTCAGATAGATATTTCTGGTTCTTAATTTCAGTGGAGGTTACGCTAGACAGAGGGCAGTGTCTTTGAAGAGACACCAAAACTTTCCTCCTGCTCTCTGACACTTTTTTGCTCAACACAAACCTATATATCTGTTAAGCAGCCTTCCATTTTAACTGAAATTATAATTCTCACATTTATACCAAAGTTTGCCTTCTCACTATGACATCTTTGTGTTGTCTTGCAGTAAGAACTAATTCAACTATAAGGGGATTTAAGGATAGATGACATAAAAGCTATTTTTCAAGCATTTAAGTTTCTTAAATGCTTTTGGTAAATACCTTCACCTAGAGGACTAAGTCATATATGTAGTGGTAGATAACTGCCACAGTAATTACATATAAGTAATTGAATAAAAGTAAGTTACACACATTGATTCAAGACAGTAAAATAAGTATTTTCCTACTGAACATTTGTCTCATTTTTTTGTTGTTGTTGTTGTTGCTTCATTAATGCTGATATTCACTGGATTAATAAACAGTTTTTTTCTGTGATATTTCAGTGAATATTTTATGTTAATATAAGTGAATGATAGACCTTGTTTGGAGATTTCTAAGGCTACATTTTGCCTTCACAGACAAAATTTCCCTTCACAGTTGATACTCTGTTTTCTAATGTTACATATGATTTTTTTGATTCTTTGACCCACCTTAAATTTATTTTAATAGGCTTCGATGTAAATTCTTCATTGTGTAACCCATTTTTCCAAGTGTATTAAAATGAATTGTTCGAAGAAAGAAAGAAAGTGAGAGAGAAAAAAGAAAGAAAGGAAGGAGAAAAAATAAATGTTCTGATCAGTGCCTTGTCTCCAAAGGTTCTCTGATGAAAATAACACTGTTTTGTTTGGAGAAGCAGCAAAATTACCAAAAAAAAAAAATTATGCAAATCAACATTTAGCTGTCCCACTGTCCAATCTATTCTGCCTATTATTTCAACTGTCTCTTCCTCCCATTGTAATGCTAACCATGGGAGGAATATATTTCCTTTACAATCTTTACATTCTTCATGAATTCACATTCTGATATCTTCCTTCTATGGCCCTAGAAATGTAAAGAAAAGAGTGGGATTTAAAGTTGAAAGAATGTTTAGAACATGTAGTTTTGTTTCTTCCATTTACAGATGAAATAACTGAGACACAAAGAGACAAATTTACTTACCCAAGGGCAAAAATTTAACAATTCTATCCTTTAAATGTTGTCTTTATGGGTCCTACTTCTATCAAACCTTGTCAACTTTGATACACTGATATATGTTATTACTTTTGTTTAAATAGGTGTGGATTACAATGTGACTGGACATTACAAGTAACATAATATTTTAGGAAAATTACCAAAAGGAAAGAGAGAAACATTTCCCTTTCTAATCTTGCTTTTTTTTTTTTTTAGAAAGAAATCCTAGAGCATTTTGCATGATGATTCAAACAACTCCATTGTGAACAAACCTACCTTCTGGAGGGGGAAAAGTCACTCTCCTGTCTCTGAAAGCTACAGATGGGCATGATTCTAAGAATCTTTTATCTGTGTTGTCCTCTAGGGACAAGGCCCTGGAGAATTCCTTCTCTACTTTATTATTCTCCAAGGACCACAGATAGGCAATTGAAAACAGTGAATTATCTCTGATGTCATCATGATAAAAGAAAACAATCAAGAGAAATATTGAAGTAGAAGAAGCATTATTATTTACATGTTTAATTTATATATAATATTAATAATTTCTTAAAACTTATAGTTATTTAAAAAGCTCTAGCATATCAATTATCTCAATTGAGTTTTACAATGACCTTACTTGAAAGACTTGAGGATTCTTATTCCTCATTGTACAGATGAGGAAACTGAATTGTGACTCATATAACTTTCCCAGTGACAGTTAGTAAGTATTCATGCCAGTGTCTAAACAAAAATCTATTTCATATGTTATTTTTCCCCCCTGACTTCCAGGGTAATCAGATAATTACAGTAAATATTTAGAAGTAAAATGACTATCATAAGTCATCCAAAGCAGTGGTCTCACTTTCTACTTTTTTCAAACTTACTAGTCTTCCCCACTGTGTGTGTCAAATGTTTAACATGTGGTGACAAGTATCAGGAATTTGTTTTACCCAAGCCAAGGTTTGTTAATACTAGGGAATCTCCAATTTGAACTTCAGTGATTAAAACTTCAAAAAAAAATTAAACCAGTGATCGCAAGTGAGGAATGTTTGATTTGAGGACATGCACTTTAAGTAGTATTTGCACCTTAAAGTCTTTCTCCATCATGAGTAAGGCACTGGATATATTTTCTGGCTGGAGCTTTATTTGTTGGCCTTTAGGAAACATTATGACTCTAGGCTTACATATATTTCATAAACAACAACTATAACACATATACTTGAGATTTATGAGTTTTTTCTTTGAATTTTTAAATTTATTTTAATTAAATTTAATTTCTTTAATTTTTTAATTAAATTTATTTTAGGGAAATCCCCCTAGTTTCAGATAAACAAATTTAACATTAAAAAAAAACAAACTTTGAGTTCCAGATCCTTTCCCTTTCTCTAACCGCATCCCTCATCATTAAGAAGGGAAGCAATTTGATAAAGATTATATATTATTAGTTGTATAAAATATTTCCATAATAGTCATGTTGTAAAAGAAAACATAAACAAAGAAAACAATTTTATGAAAAATAAAGTAAAAGAAAAAAAATGTTTCTATTAGTATACAGACATCATCAGTGCTTTCTCTGATGATGAATTGTATTTTTTTTGTCATAGTCCTTCAGATTTGTCTTAGATCATTGTACTGCTGAGAATAGCTAAGTCATTCATGGTCATATCATCTTACTATATTGCTGTTACTTTGTATGCAGTGTATTTCACTTTGCATGAGCTCGGGTTTTCTGAGAGCATCCTGCTCATCATTTCTTATAGTACAATAGTATTCCATCATAAATACACACCAGAATTTGTTCAGCCATTGATGGATATCTCAATTTCCAATTCCCTGCCCCAGGAAAGAGCTGCTATACATATTTTTGTTCTTATATATGTTTTTGTTTGTTTTGCTTTTTTAAAAAATAAATTTGGGATACAGATCTAATAGTGGTATTGCTAGGTCATATTTTTGTACCTCTTGGATATAGTACCTGAAAAACTGTAGACAAAGGTTCACATTATTATACATCAAACACAACAATAAAAAAATGAAAATACTATGTTGTAATCCACACTCAGTCCTCAGAGTCCTTTTTCTGGATGCAGATGCTCTATCACAAGTCTATTGGAATTTGCCTGAAATCACCTCATTGTTAAAAAGAGCATGTTTATCAGAGTTGATCATTACATAATCTTATTATTTCTGTGTATAATGATCTCTTGGTTCTGCTCATTTTATTTAGCATCAGTTCATTGTAAGACCTTCTAGGTCTTTCTGAAATCACCCTGCTTATCGTTTCTTACAGAACAATAATATTCCATTACATCTCAATACCATAACTTTTTCAGACATTCCCCAACCAATGGGCAGCCATTCAGTTTTCAGTTACTAGAAAAAAAAGGGTTTATACATTCTTTTTTGATCCTCAATACAATTTCCACTCCACTCAATGAATGTCCTTTTATTTTCAGTTTTCAGATAACATTTTATCTGAATAACTTTTTTTATTATTATCCTAGTGTATATAAATTTATAGCATCTTTTTGTAGTATTCCTGCAATTCAAAATATATTCTTTCTCAGGATGGGCTCTACTTTTTCTTACATTTGAAGTTCAACTATAGACCTCATGACTCAATTTTAATTTGTCTCAAAAGTTACCAGCATTCTCACAGTTTTCTGAATCTTTTTTTTAGCATTCTAATTCTTCCTATTTCACTTGTAGTTTTTAAACTTTTAAAATGATTCTTTTCTGTTGGATTCCATTTGTTCATCTCTATTTCTCTGTAGCCTCTCATCTCACAAGCTACCTTATGTTCAAATAATTTAATATATTTATATATATATATATATATATATATATATATATATATATTTGTTATATGTGTTTCTATGATTGTTTCCCTTCTAATTAATGCTTTAAGATAAGTGGGCATGGGTTAGTGGGTGTGTGGGTGTATGCTTTCAAATTATATAGCTGTACTAGCTGAAATTTAAAAAAAAAAATGAGTAACCCATGTTCTCACAGTTCAAAGCTTTGAGTTCTACCACAATTCTTCTTAGTACAGGGAACTTTCTATCGTGTTTTTCCATGCCAATACTCTTTTCTGAGCCCCATGCCAGTTTTCATCTCCTGACATCAATTTTTTCACTTTCAAAGAATTTCCCTTCAATGAACTAGAAAGCATAATTTTGGTGAAAGACGAAGGTCTACCCTACTTAGAAAATGACCATCTTATGAATTCAAACACCCCCCCCCCGCCTCTATTCATCCCAAATTCTCACTCCTTGAAAATCCCAATTTCAATAATCATGGAGAGGAAAACACTTCAATATCAGTTCATTCAAATGAGTATTATCCAATTCAATGAGATCATTGCATTTTAAAAAATATTCTCAGGTTCTAATTTTGTTATGTTTGCTTATGTGGAAAACTTTAAAAATGAAACAGCTTGATTGTTAATATATATGTGTGTATATATATGAATACTTCTATACATATATACATATATTTATTCAGGAATGAAATATTAAATAATAGTGGGGTCAAGAGAGGGAATTTTGTGGGACTGTTTGGAAATGAATAGTATTTTTTTTCTTCTCTTCAGAATGAATAGTATTTTTAAAAAAAATTATATAACTAGTCCTTTATGGTTATCGACAAAACAGATACTGATATATTTTTGTTTTCACAAACACTAAAATAAAGAACTCCAATTTAACTTACTATCCAGTGAATACATATGTTTAATTTAAAATAAAAAAAAACTTAATTAGATTTTTTTATCCAGGTAATGTTGATTTGACTAATGTGGTTGATAAGGAAAACCAAAAGCACTGATCTAACATATCCATATGGACATATATTATTTTTAAATCTCTTTCTCTTCATCCTTTTATTCTTAATTTGAAAAATTATGAGGGATGTAATATGAAATATATTTGAAGTCTTAAAATGAAATTAAAACCTAGTTATATTTTTATTTCTCTACAACAGCTTGTAAAGTACTGCTTGGATTCTTCACTGTTACATATTGGTCAATTAGTCAAAGAGAGTAAAAAAAAGTCTCAGATTTTTAGTGATAAATTATGTTTATAATTAATGACATTGAGAGGACCACATATTTAGACTTTAATATATTACTTTATAATGTATTATATAGAAAACTAGAAGTGACGCATAAAACATGTATTAAATAAAAACAAATGATATTATTGTTGTGAAAATATTGTTGATTAGATATAAATAAGAAATAATCCACATATTTTTCTTATTTCTTCAAAATCTCAACAAAAAATGATCTAGACAAGCATTAAATATATAATTTAAGCAATTTTCAGATCACAAACATCAGGCATTGACACAATTATGTAAAATTATAGCGTGCCAATTAAATGTGTTATAGAAAGGAAAATAACACTATGATTGTTAATTAGTTGTAAAAAAAGTTTCTTGCATTGATATATCCATATAGATATATGGAAATCATAAAAAAACTCACAAACAGATTTTCTTACAATGATATTCTAATTATTAATCAAGGGACAGATAATATAGGGAGAGATTTAAGAAATGGATTTGCTCATACTATGGAGACTGTCAAGAATAAAAATAGAAGTATTTTTTCTTAGTGATGAAGTCCTTTAGATATCACTATTTTTAGATGAACTATGCTGATAAAATTGAGTGCTATTACAACATAAAGTGACTCCAGTGAGATGCACAAGTACACAATAGACTAAAAATTCAATCATTAACACAGAAATCAAGCATATTGAGAACATCTGTAGTTCAGATTATTATATCCTTTGTATGGATAGCCCATAAAGTTGGTTTTAATTTACACACACACACACACACACACACATACACACATATATAAATATATATAAAATACATATATCCCTATTGCTAACATGTACTTATATCTATCTTTTATATATAATGCATAACATATATGTGTATCTATATATCTATCTAGATATACATATATGTATATCTATATCTAGCTATTTAGAGAGATATAAATACACACTCAATTTTTTTGGTTATTACAAAGAATTTAAAAATGTGTAGATCCCCATAATTTGGGTAATGGCTGAATAAGTTGTGGTATATGAAGGTAATGGAATATTATTTTTCTATAAAAATGATGAACAAGGTGATTTTAGAAAGGCCTGGAAAAGATTTACATGAATCGACACTGAGTGAAACAAGCACATTCAGGAATACATTGTATACAATAACAGAAAGAAGATGCAGTAATCAACCATGGAATCTCTTCAGTGGTTCATTGATTTAAAACAATCCTAATAGACTTTGAACAGAAAATGCATTCTGCCTCCAGAAAAAGAACTAAGGAGACTGAAAGTAAATCAACAAATGCTTTGTTCACTTTTCTTGTTTTTTTTTTTTTTTTTAATCTTCTCCTTTGCTCTTATTTTTCTCTCCCAAGATGATTCCTAAAGCAATGTATGTTAAAAATGAATATTTTAAAAAAAGATCAACTTATGATAGACTTAGTTTTCCTCAGCAATACAGTGATATATGACAATTCGAACAACCTCATTATGTAAAATATTCTCCAGATCCAGAGATAGAACTATGGAGTATGAATGCAGATTGAAGCATAGTATTTTCATTTTTTGATCATTTTTTTTCTTTTTCTGATAAGTTCCCCCCCATTCATCTGATTTTCTTTTGCAACATGATTAATGTGAAAATATTTTTATCATGATTGTATATGTATAACCTCTGTCAAATTGTTTGCCATGTTGGCAAAAGAAGGGAGGGAAAGTATGGAGCTCAAAATCTTAAAAAGTAAATTTTGAAAAGTTAAAGTAGAAGGAAAAAAAACACCAGGGGTTTAATGCTTTCAGTTTTTCACTGTGTTAATTCAACTGTCTGACCTTGGGCAATTTTTTTCTCATCCTCTGAGCTTTAGTTTATAAAATGACATTGTAAAAATGGATAATATTTCAACTACCAAGATCTAATGATATAACACAGAGATAAACATGATCAATGAGAAAAAGTATTTCTGTTTATCAGTTTCCTAAAGGCCTCTTTCACATCTTTGTTCCTCAAGCTGTAAATGAGGGGGTTCAACATGGGGTTTACTACTGTATAAAAGACAGAAGCCACTTTGACTGTGTGCCTTGAGTTTTTGGAATTGGGCACACAATACAAGGAAAGAATGGTACCATGGAAAATGGTGATGGCTGTAAGGTGGGAGGCACAAGTAGAGAAGGCTTTTCGTCTCCCACTGGCTGAATTCATCTTTATTACAGTGACAAAAATAAAAGTATAAGAGGCAAGGATGATGATGAGGGTACTCACTTCATTAAAAGTAGCAAAACCAAAAAGCAGTAGGTGTGGGATATGGATATCTGAAGAGGAAACAGAAATGAGAGCAGTATACTCACAGAAAAAGTGGTTTATGATGTTGTAGCCAGAAAAGGTTAATTGTAGGGCAAAGCATAGGAGTACAAAGGGACCAAACAGAGATAGGATCCAGTCACCAGCAGGGCACAAAGCCTCTGAGACATGACAACTGTGTAGAGAAGTGGATTACAAATGGCCACAAAGCGGTCATAGGCCATCACAGCAAGTAGGAATGACTCTGTAACCACAGCTGTACAAGATAAGAAATACTGTAGCATGCAACTGGAATAAAATATGCTTTTGTCTTTCATAACTAAATTCTCCAAAAGCTTGGGTGTGACAATAGAAGAGTAACAGAAATCCACAAAGGATAAATGGTTAAGAAAATAGTACATGGGTGTATGAAATTTGGGGTTAATTTTGATAATTAAGATCATGCCCAGATTTCCTATAGCTGTAATGATATACATGACCAGAAACACCAGAAAAAGGAATACTTTGAGTTCTGGATAATCTGTAAATCCTAATAACATAAATGTAGCAATAACAGTCTGATTGCTGTCAATGATCACCATGGCTCATGAAAAGGGGGTAATGGACTCAATCCTGTAGACTATAATAGCATGTAGAATAAAGACAAATTTTTTTCTGGACCTTCTTTCTGTTCCTGTGGAGAAAAAAAATATAGACTTGGGAGTTAGGCTTTCATATAGGAATACTTTATTTTCTAAACAACTACAGGAATATCTTGGTTAGTTGAATCTGCAGGTATAAAACTGTTATGCAAAATATCAGTTATATTTCATCTAACATTAATGATATTTATAAAGCTTTTGATATATCATATTAACATTTTTGATGCATCCATGATCTCACCATTATAGCCACTCACATCATTGCTGACAATTATATCCCTTTTCTGTCTTTTCATTGTGATTAATTTTATTCATTTTTACCCTACATATTCTCCATGGATCTTTTGTCTGCCATATTTACCAATACATCTTTTTTTAATAGTTAAAATATTTTTTTGATTTATTTTCTGTGACTTTACAGACATCTCTGGTTATAATCTATCTTAACCAAATCAAAGATTTTGGAGAACTTTTTCAATTCAAATTCTGTGATCTAATCAACTAATATGTTACTTTCTATTACTATTGTCTCACTTTTATATTTGTGTCCCTATCTAGAAATATACAGCATCTAACACATAGCTTTCTGGCAAAATGTTTTTAATTGACTGGTTGATAATGCTGTCTTATGTTCTTTGTTGTATAAAATATCATTAAAGCACAGAAATCAATTTACTGTATCAACTCAATTGTCTAAGAAGAATCAATATAAAAGGTATATTTGATTGGAGTTTTTCTTTGTATCTCATCACTTCTATTGGTCTTTTATGTACTTCTATCCGTTTCTTTACTTTCACTTCCAGGAGTGTCACAGAACTTTTATTTGAAGACCTTCTGAGTTTTTAATAACTTTGTGTTTTATCATAAAATCAGTATTACATCCAACTAATTGTATTCTTGGTTAGACCATTTTTCTTTATCTTTCACAAGAAGAACCTGAGAAAATATGTTAATCATTTTATGAAAATGTATTAGTGATTTTCAGATTTGATATTCATTGAAATAAAAAAATCAAAGAAGTCTTTTTTAATTTTTTTTTACAAAATAATCTAGACAAAATAATCTAATAATGTGTGATATTGAAATACTAAATAAAAATTGATTTTTGTCTTAAGTTTGAAGCTTTTAAAAATCAGCTTTTCTCATAACATGGTGACACTTCTGACTCTTGCCAATTTCATAAATGCACGATATTGGACAAATATTTTTTTATTTGATAGGATATATGAGGAAGAACTCAATACTCAGCCCCTAAATTCATCCCCCACTATTTATAAGGTGATGTCAGGAGTCTGACCCTTTACATAGAGATCACAAATGCTGCTAACTTTTTCTTATAAAGATAGTAAATAGAACTTCCTTTATACTCATAAATAATATCCAACTTTCTGAAAGGTAAGAATTAGAAGCATGTTTCTAGACTTATTTTATTCATTATAGTAATTTCCTAATTTTTAATGAATTTTATGTCAAGAAGCTCACATGAATTCAAAGCTTCAAATTAGATAGGTCTGTGCTCATTTTTAACTACATTTCATTAAAAGTGGGAAAGCAGAAATTATTACTTCCAGGATCAAACAATATATGTCTAATTGTGCATAATTGTAATCACTGGTAATCAAAAAAGTTCAAACATGCATTTTTCTGTTGATGTTGGTCCCTTTCTTTCTAGTCACACAAGCTTGAAATCTAGACATATTTTTGTTTTTGCTTTTGTTTGTTTTGTTTTTGTTTTTACTTTCATTTCATGCAGCTAAATATTTGTCCTGTCCTGTTGTTTACACTTCCACAATGTCTCACACCTCCTCCCTACTTATCTGATGACCATATTAGTTAACACTCATCAGTAGTCACATCCAAAATTGTAAAATCTTCCAAACCAATCTGACTCTCTTCGTTATCTTACCTTTCCGATCAAAATTTTACAGTTTCCAAAATAATATTCAGTTCACTTTCCTGATTAAAAAAGAAAAAATAAACAAAAAACCTTTAGCAGATCTCTATTTTCTGCACAATGAAATTTAAATGCCTATAACCTGGTATTCAAGATGTTTTATTTATAATACAGCTCCAATGCGCACCTTTCTATCTTTTCTTCATGTCATTACTTAAAACTGAATCTTTTAATTTCTTTTTTTAATTTAATTTCAATAATGTTATTTCCAAACATGCTTAGACCTATCCTAACTACTTATCTTCATATAGAGATCTGTAGATAGGAAAAAAATATATTTCCCTGCAATGAAGGTAAAGCATGAGTTTTATGTAGCCTTTAAGAAATATACATAACTTATTATAAAATTATATGCAGTTTTTTTTTATCCTCAGTAAAATTTCCACTCATTTCTTATCAATGAGTATTCTCCTTATCTTTAAATTTCTCTAGAATGTTTTCCCTAGATTATTTCAGTCTCCCTATTCTAGACTAGAATATGTTATAACATTTTTAATAGTATCCCTTCCATTTCAAACTCTATATTCTTTCCTAAAAAAAGGCTCCATTATTTTTTTTAACCATTGGTATCCCTCACACCTAATAAAATCATTTACACAAATATCGAATGCAATGAATGTATGTTTTGGAATAGATTGATAGATGAATGAATAGATGAAGTTTCTGCATGTTTTAAATAACAAAGTTACATTTTTTTTTCATTGATCAATGGAAAAGGAGATGAAAGACTATCTCCTTACCTTCTAGAGGGAGAAGGTGTCTCAAAATTCTTATGTCTGGAACCAGTTGTCTGGATCGTACACCTTTTTCTTTAGCTTTTGGGGGCCTAAGCCCTAGTGTGTTTCTGTTAAGCATTGAGCTTTATAACCTAGACTCTCCAAGTCCCTTGGGAGTTCTTTCCAGAGCACAGTTTCCTTGAAATCCCAGAAGAAATTTTAGTGAAGCTCATTATCTTAAGTTTCCTACAGTTAATGAAAATGGCCATGGTAAATAATAGCACTGAGTCTTCCAACGTGATGCAATAAGAAGGAGGGAGGGAAGGAGAGAGGGAAGGAATAGGAGGGAGAAAGAGAGAATGAGAGAGGGAGAGGAAGGGAGGGGGGAGAGACAGAAGGGGTGGAAGAGAAAGAAGTGGAGGAAGGAAGGGGGGAAGGAAGGAGGAGAGAGGGGGAGGGGAAAGGGAAAGAGGAAGGGAAGGGAGGAGGAGTAGAAGGAGGACAGGGAGGGGAAGAAGGGGAGGAGGGAAGGAATAAGAGTAGTGGGAAGAAGGAAGATTGGAAGATAAAGAGAAGGAAGGAAGAAATTACTCAAGTATTTCATTTCCCTTTACATTGAAAGAAGAACTTGGTCTGTGTAAATTGGCAAAGCCATATAGTTAGCAATGTTTAGACTCAAGAATTTTTGTTTATCTTTATTTTTTAAATTTTTATTTAAGATAGAATAGGAAAAGAAAAATAGAAAAGAAAAACAAAACAAAACAAAACAGAACTGAACATTTTCAAGCACTCAGCAGAACACCAAGAGGATTCAAAATATATAACAATAAATTCCCAGTTCTAGAAATGATACATAGCAATAGAAAAAATCATATTTGGGGCAGTTACATGGCAACATGGTAAATATATGATATACATATCCATGCAAAAAACATAAAAATTTGGCCATTTAATTCCTTTGTAATTGATCTTTGATATTGGCTCTTATATGTTACATTTTCTATTGAGTTTAGATGTGGTTGGAAGAAAGTCCTAAAAATCTGCAAGATCATTGGATGTCCAATTTTTTCATTCAATATTATGAATAATTTTGCTGCATATGATATTTTTGGTCACAGGCCTAGTTTGTTTGATTGCTAGTATATATAATTCCAGGACCTGATGTCTTTATTGTGTTTCCTGAAAAGTCCTGTATATTTCTAATTGTATCTCCACTGCCTTTGAATTGTTTTTTGTTTGTTTGTTTGTTTGTTTTGCTTTGTTTTGTTTTTCCCTGTTTCTTAAATAATTTTCCCTTGGACCTGGGAGTTTTGAAATTTGGCCACAATATTCCTATGAGGTTTCCATAAAGGATCTCTTTGAGGTTGTGATTGGTAGCTTTTTCATATTTCTACTTTCCCCTCCTTTTCCTTTTCCCCAGAACAATTTAATTGGATTTCTTGCATTATTGTGTCGAGTCTTTTTTTGGTTATAGCTTTCAGGTAATCCAGTTCTAATATTTTCTCTTTTTGATCTCTTCTCCATATCTGTTGTTTGTCCCATAAGATGTTTTACATTCTGTTCTGGCTTTTTTTCATTCTTTATATTTTGTTTTGTTATGTCTAAGTCTCATAACTTTATTGTTTTCTCCTTGCCAAATTCTAATTTTAAAGGAGTTAATTTTATCTTTAAGACTTTTTTTTCTCATAGTCTTGTTTTTCTTGCATGGCTTTTATTTTAGGTTTTAGTTTGTCCTTATCATCTCTTATTTTTTAAATTCTTTTTTATAAATTCTCTCTGGATAGGGAGCTATTTAAATATTACTCTGTGGTAGAAGAAGCTTTTTTTTTTTTTTAACTTCAGTATCCTTTGAAGATAAACCCCAGTCTTTCCTATTCACATTGTAAGTTCCTATGGTGGAGTTCATGGAGTGGAGGAGTGGTCCCTCTAGCTTCACTTCAGCTCTTCTCTCTAACCTAAAACCTCAAAGCAAATGGCTGCAGCCAATGATGTACTTTACCTACTGCTTCTGCCCTCTCTGTGTGCTAGGTTCTTCTCACTCAGGGCTGTGGCTCAATCACCCATCAGGTTCTGACATTTCATATCATTCCCTCATTCTTCACAGACTCAGACCCCATACTCCTCACATAGTGTAGAAAGTGAAATTTCCTGTATTTCCTGCTGAGGCTTTAGCCAAATTCAATTTACCCCAGAGATCCCCACTTGGTGTTTCTGTGGAACCAGCCCAGAAGTTTTTTCACTTCTCATGGGTTAATTCCTGGCCTATGATCTTTCTTTGGGTCTTCTTGGATTGTACCAGGAAAATCCCTTTTCTAGCCCAACTCTTTTTAATTTTTCTCCAGTCTTTGTTCACTCTGAAGTGAAAATTTGCTCTGTTTGTGAGGGAAATCTGGAGAGCTTGAAATTTCCTGATCTATTCTTCCATCTTCCCAGAATTGTCCTTCAAAAGGAATAGTTTTATTGTTTTTTTTTTTTTTTCCCCTGAGGCAAGTGGGGTTAAGTGACTTGTCCAGAGTCACACAGCTAGGAAGTATTAAATGTCAGGTTCTCCTGACTTCAGAGCTGGTGCTCTATGCACTGTATCAACTAGTTGCTCAGGTATAGTTTTATAACACAAGTATATCAAATTGGCAAGTGAGGAATCAAGGGACTAAATTTTATAGCCTCATTATTTAATTATAAATGCTCTGTTATGTAGTGATTCCAGTGCTTGTCTTAAAGTCATGGAGACAGTTCCAAGTAACAAACTTTGATATTTGCAATCTGTATTAAAACTGTTATTTTTTTAATGTCTAAGAGGCATACTTTCTTAATCTATAAAATACTCATCACAGTACTCTTAAAACTCACTTCACAGGATTGTTGGAAAACTAAATTGTGGTTATGAACATAGGATAGATGAATGGTAGCTATGTATATTGTTTTCCTTGTTTAAAAAAAAACAATGATTTATTTGCCATTTGCATACAAATCAAGAAGTATGTTTTTAAAAAGAATTATATGTAAAGTATTGTACCAGGTCTTTACAATAAAAAGAAAAAAAAATAGTCATTAGACTTGAATGATTGTTAATAATTAAGTAGAAAATACTCCAAAGGACGGTCTACAGATAGACTTTTCAAAGAAATTTTAAAGAATCATAGACTTTGTATCTTTATCTTTAATAATGAATGTCAGTTCATTAGATTTTTAGAGGTATAAAATAGAAGATATGGAGAGTTCTATCACTCTCCCTTCACAATAATTGTAGTAACATGCCAAAATAGTTAATATATCTAAATAGAGTTGGTAAAAATAAAGTAGATTATTATAATCCTGGGGTCTTTGTTAACTGTAGATTCATCCTCCAAATCATCTGCAAGGTAAATTGAGATGCAATCTCAGAGATCTTCCCAGGAAATTCTGCTGCGAAAATCAATATGAAAAAGGAGTGTCCCCAAACTGTACCAAGATCATTTGGGACTTTCTTTCTGACTCTGTCTACCAGTACATTTCAGCAACATTACAAGAAACAAACCCAGTATCAAAAGAAATATATTTTTGAGGTGTCAAAATGATAATTGAATTGAATTGAATTTGATATGATTAGGGAAGCATTTATTGATAATTGAATAATCAACATATAGGCAAATGAGAAAAATATTCATCCACTCTATAATTAAAATTACTTCATTGAATGTCTTGATCTCTGTTCTGTTCTGTTCTACTCTATTATATCACTGAGTATATATAAGACATTTTGTCACATGAGCTGCAAGATAAAAGAATGAACAATAGCATAGTATTTGTCCTTAATGATCTTAAGAGAGAAGAAGAGAAAATGACAAGAGTACAGATACATTCTATGAATATTTCCCAAATTCCCCTCCTAACAACTCTAAATGCTATTTCTAGTAGAATTTTAGAGTTGTATAATTGATAAAAGTTCAGTTGAAATGACTTCTAATCCAAGACAATTAGGATGTCTGTACAATAAGTTTGTTTGGGGTTTAGGGTGTTCACCCTGGAGGCCAACTCAGAATGGCAGCAGAAGTCCCATCTCAGCACTAGTGGTGGTCCATGGAAGTAGTCACATGGGCAGCAATAAGTTCTTCATCCAGGAACAGTGGTGGGGTCAAAGAACTGGGCAGAAAGAGATTGCAAACAATTCTTTTTCTGGCACTGGATTCAGGACTCTTATTACATTGCCCATACAAAATTTTATGTCATATTTCCCAAAACAAAAGGAACAGCAGTCATAGCTTCAGTTAGAGCATGAAAGAAGATTACTTGTAGGAATTCATGGGGAAGGAGGGCACTTAGTGTCAGTTCTATGACAGACAATTCCACCAGCAATTGTGAGCAATAATTTGTCCAGATCAAGAGAAATAGAATACTTAAATAACCTTATATTTGGCAAGGGGAAAATGAACCAATCATAAATAAGCTTCATGAGAAAAAAAAAATTCTAGGTCTATGTAGATTCATAAGAGAATCCTACCAAATATTTAAACAATTAATTCTAGTATAATATAAATTATTGGGGGAAATTGCAAAGGAGTCCTCCAAAGCAAGCAAATTTTTGCATAGGTTCTATATACAGAGTAAATAAATAGATAACAAAAGGAAAGAACTAGAATTCAGAAAAAATTTGTAAAGATTTATTTGGGAAAAAATACAATTTTAATTAAGATATTAAAAAGCCATAAAAATGAAAATAGATTATAAAAAGGGGGAAATCATTCCAAATATGGGGAAAAACAGATCTAAAGCCAGTAAACAAAGTCTTCTTTTAAGACTGGCAGGGACATTAATCACTATATCAGAGTATGTGGTGGAGAGGAAGATTTAAGAAGTCTGGAAAGGTTGAAAGAATGTTAAATTTTTTTTCAATTGTGGGTTGTAATACCATATGGAGCACATAACGGTATTGGGGTTTGCTAGATAATGATTTATCATCGGTAAATGTTTGATTTGTATGCATATTTTATATACTTATAAATCCAGTGTTACATAAAAATTTCTTAGACATAAAGGAGTCATTTTAATGACTAGAAAAAATAACAACAAAATTCATATGGAAAAACAAAAGGTCAAGAATTTCAAGGGAATTAATGAAAAAAAAAATCAAATGAAGGTGGCTTAGCTGTACCAGATCTAAAATTATATTATAGAGCAGCAGTTACCAAAACTATTTGGTATTGGCTAAGGAATAGATTAGTTGATCAGTGGAATAAATTAGGTTCAAGGGATAAAACAGTCAACAAATATAGCAACCTAGTGTTTGACAAACCCAAAGACCCCAGCTTTTGGGATAAGAACTTACTGTTTGATAAAAATTGCTGGGAAAATTGGAAACTAATATGGCAGAAACTAGGCATTGATCCATACTTAACACCGTACACCAAGATAAGGTCAAAATGGGTTCATGACCTAGGCATAAAGAATGAAATTATTAATAAATTAGAGGAACACAGGATAGTTTACCTCTCAGACCTATGGAAGGGGAAGGTCTTTATGACCAAAGCAGAACTAGAGATCATTACTGATCACAAAATAGAAAATTTCGATTATACCAAACTGAAAAGTTTTTGTACAAACAAAACTAATGCAGACAAGATTAGAAGGGAAGCAATAAACTGGGAAAATATTTTTACAGTCAAAGGTTCTGATAAAGGCCTCATTTCCAAAATATATAGAGAATTAACTCTAATTTATAAAAAATCAAGCCATTCTCCAATTGAAAAATGGTCAAAGGATATGAACAGACAATTCTCAGATGAAGAAATGGAAACTATTTCTAGTCATATGAAAAGATGCTCCAAGTCATTATTAATCAGAGAAATGCAAATTAAGACAACTCTAAGATACCACTACACACCTGTCAGATTGGCTAAGATGACAGGAAAAAATAATGATGATTGTTGGAGGGGATGTGGGAAAACTGGGACATTGATGCATTGTTGGTGGAGTTGTGAACGAATCCAACCATTTCGGAGAGTAGTTTGGAACTATGCTCAAAAAGTTATCAAACTGTGCATACCCTTTGATCCAGCAGTGTTACTACTGGGATTATATCCCAAAGAGATTATAAAGAAGGGAAAGGGACCTGTATATGCACGAATGTTTGTGGTAGCCCGTTTTGTAGTGGCTAAAAACTGGAAACTGAATGGTTGTCGTTGTGTAAAAGGTGGTGTTTGAACTGTGTCCATAAAGAAGAGCAAAATTATGGGAGATAAGGAGGAAATACATTTTTATTTTCCAAGGGCCATGACAAGTACAAAGCACTAAGAGGGAAAATGAACTCTATGCAATGAACAGAACAAAGGCTAGTATTGTTAAAGCATGGAGGAGGGTTCAATGTACAATTAGGCTATGAGAACAAAGAATTAATGAGAATGAATTAATTGAGGCAAGATTTTGGTAACCTTTAAATTGCTAACTGTTTCCTTCACATCTTTGTTTCTCAGACTATAGATCAGGGGGTTCAGCATAGGGATTACCACAGTATAAAAGATAGAAGCTACTTTGATCTCCTCCTTTAAGTTCTGACTTCTAGGCACACAATAAAGGAAAAGAATTGTCCCATGATAAATAGTGATGGCCACGAAATGTGAGGTGCATGTGGAGAAGGCTTTACGCCTCCCACTCACTGAATGCATCTGCAGGACAGTAACAAAGATAAAAAGATAAGAGGTAAGGATGATTACAAGTGTACTCATTTCATTGAAGGTAGCAAAGGTAAAAAGAAGCATTTCACTAATATAAGTATCAGAGCAAGAAGCAGAGAGAATGACAGAGTATTCACAGACAAAATTATTCAGGATGCTAAATCGACAAAAAGATAATGAAAGGAGGGAGGAAGTGACGACAAGTGAAGAAATAATGCCCCATACATATGCTCCTGTCACCAGTAGGATGCAAAGTGTCTGGGACATGACAACTGTGTACTTCAAGGGATTAGAAATGGCTACAACCCGATCATAGGCCATCACTGCCAACACAAATGTTTCTGTTACCACAAAGGTGCAAGCAAAAAAGAACTGGGTGATACACCCCTTGAAAGATATAGTTCTGTCTGCCACAGCCAAGTTTGCTAGCAGCTTGGGAGTAACAGCAATAGAATAACAGAAATCCACAAAGGACAAATGGCTGAGGAAAAAGTACATAGGAGTGTGGAGTTTGGGGTTGATCTTGATGATGATAATCATTCCCAGATTCCCCACCACAGTCACAATATAAATAGCAAGGAACACCAGGAATAGTGGGACCTGAAGCTCTGGATTATCAGAGAAACCTAAGAGGATGAATGTGATCACATCACTTTGATTTGTTTCAGGGCTCAACATAGTTCCTATAGGGGAAAAATAGAGAGTTAATCTTTAGACATAGAACATTTTTAAAAGCTTTTTATTTTCAACATTCACCCCTGCAAAACCCCATGTTCTATTTTTTTCTCCCTTCTTTCCTCTATCCCTTCCTCTAGATGGTAAGCAATCCATTATATGTCAAAAAGATAAAGAACATTAAAAAAACTGGAATACATTCATAAAAAAAAAAGACTGAGCTTGGGGCTGTATAGGATTGAGAAGGAAAAATTAAGAAAAAGTATTGTGTATTCTGAATGGGGTAGCTAGATGATACAGTGGATAGAGGATGGGCTTGGAGTCAGGGAAACTTGAGTTGTCCTTTGTTGATAACTAACAATTTATCCCATATTTAATTTGTTTATACATATTTCTTAAATTCTTTCTCCTATATCAGACAGTGAGCTCTTTGAGAGAAGGGATTGTCTTAGGTTTGTTATATCCCTAACCCTCAGCACACTAACTAGCTCATAGTAATTTTTTAATAAATGTTTTTGTCTGAATGAATGATATAAGTTTCAATCCTGGATAATGTACTTCTTAACTATCTAACTCAGATACTCTCTCAGATTTTCCTGACTCTATCATTTTCCTCCACATATGAAAAATTAAAATAAGCATACTTAGGTTGCTATGAAAATCATTTCAAACCTCATATGTGAAATGCATTGAGAACTGTAAAATATCATATCAATGCTACTCATCATTTTTATTTTAGTTATTATTAAAGCTGAATATTGGTCAATATTTAAAGTTAAAAAAAGGAAAAAAAATGATAGGCTATGGAATTGGTTAGGGTTCAGAGAAGAAAATTGACATATGCACAAATAGATCTGAGAAGCTAGTAAGAGCTTTCCAAATATGTAAAATCCAAACTAAAATAACTCTAATATAAAAAAATCTAAAATTTCTTCAACACAAGCAAAACCTTGATCTTTCTGCTCTACTCTGATCATCGTCATGTTGATAATCAAACTTACCCAGCATTTAGACACTATATTTTTAATATCTTTTATAATTTTTTATATTTTCATTCCTCCATCTAGCTTCTCTCCTTAATCTTTTAAACTCTCATTAATTCCTCTCATGATTTTCTTTCTCATTTTTTATTAAAATTTATCATAATAGAATGTTTTATCATCTCTCTTTACAAATGAGCAAACTAAGGCTGAAAGAAGTTAAATGATTTAACAAGTGTCATCTAATAAGCATCTGTGATGAGATTACTATTCAGTTTTCTTTAAAATATTTCATTTTTAATTTCCAGAATAAAATAATCATTTCCATAACATAGCATAACAAAACAAAACAAAAATTTGGGAGCTAGATTGTTCAATGAATAGAATACTAGCCTTGAAATCAGGAGGACCTGAATTCAAATTCAACTTCAAATCCTTAACACTTATTAGCTGTATGATCCTGGACAAATCACTTAACTCAATTGTCTTGCCAAAAAATATGATTGCTGATTTCTGTCTGCAATTTGTTTTATAAAAAGTTGATAGAAAGATACAAAGATGTTTTTTTTACAAAGAAACAAGGAAAATAAATCTGTCCTTGGGGTCAAGACAACCTGGATTGAAATTTTTATTCTGATACATACAGTATCATCGTGGACAAATTGCTCAATCTTTGAGTATTCGTGGTGACTCTCTAAGGCTAAAAGTAGTAGAAAAGTATTGGTAGAGTGAACTGTAATAATTAAATGTTTTATACAATATCAAAATTATAAGTCCCATGATTCCTATCCATAATAGAATTCAAACTTCACCATGTACAACAAGTATAAATATATGTGGATTGTTGAGGTTCTTGGAGGATATTTTGTTGGGGTGATAAGAAGTGGGGGTATGATACAACTTCCCCAAAATACTTGTCAGTCTGTGACTTTAATGATTAAAGAGATAAATAATAGTGAGGAAATATAAGACTCTTGAACTAGAAGAATAAAAGTTCTCTAATCAGTTCCTATAATGTCAGTAATTATGCTTGATACTTTGTTTATCAGAGCTTAATTAAATACTATGCATAGAGAGTATATACACACACACACACATACACATACTACACAAGCTAGGAGAATATAAAATTTTAACTTGCAGAACTGATATCAATTTAAGCTTAAGAATTGCTTCTTTTGCTTGGAAGCACCCTTCTCATGCATAAGCCATTATGATATGAATAAAGCATCTCTGTTTTCTAGAAACTGGCATTGTGAAGTGAGATATCAATGTCTGAATCCATTGACTTACCTGAAGGTGTACTACCTTGGTCAACTTAATTCCTATTTCCCCTGATTCTGTGAGTAATGAGGCTATTGGTCAAAACTTGTCATGACCACAAAAAATTCCCACTGAAAATCCCATTCTTAGCATAATGCATTAGTAATCTTATGGATTGTAAATATTAGAATAGGGGAAAAAAAGTTGAATTAGAAGTCATTGGAGACCCGTCATGGTTGACAACTTTTCTGAAGTTGTCTTGTAAATTTGAAGAAGAGACGGAAATTTATTATAATATACAATATTATCATAAAATAAAATGTAAGGCATTTATTAGTTTTCCTGTTTCTAGAAATTGAGTTTTATAACAATGCTTGGAAGCTTTTATCGGTCCTCAACACCTTAGGGAATCAGGCTGCTAAGAATCTCTATGGCATTTTCTACTTTCTCTATTTCCCTCATCATGGCCCACAAAAGAGATAATTAAAGATAATCTTCTATCTCCTGTGTCATTGTTACTGAATGAGATTTTCATGAAATCATATCTGAGCAAATAATTAGATTATTCAAATCTTATAAATATAGAATCTATTAAAGGAAAGGAGAGAAATTCACTTTTATATTTAACTTATTTTTTGTCATTTTTTAATATCTGATGGTTGTGTTTGTTGTTTATTAAGTGTGTCTTTTTTTTAAGTAAAAGTTAAAAAGTTGACATTCACAACATTTTTTCTTCAACATATGAAGCTATTTCAAGTCTTTTTTTTTTAACTTAATACCAAACTATTCATTTTGTATAGAATTGTATAGAAGGGATAAGGCCTTTGTATGCAATTATTTCTATCTTTAGTGAGGCCTTTCTGGACTGGGCTACAAATAGGTCTTGTGGTTGCAGGGGGCTGGGGGTGGGGACTGCTATTCCCAAAACTTTTGAATTCAGAGTCCTAAACTGTTTGTATCACAGTCTGGGTGGAGATAATGGTAAAAGTTATAGCAGTTTCACTTTGACTGACAGATAATGTGTCTATTCTCTCTGTATGACAATGTCCTCCTACATTAAAGAGGCTAGCCTTCATTCCCCATGAATGACAGTTGATGGGAAAAGTTGGCTTCTTAACCACAAGAATGTTGATATTGAATTGTGGCTGTCAGGTCTGGGTTGTCTGCAGATTGATATGAGTGGTATCACAAATGCTAGAGTTCTTGTGCCATTCTTTGGCATATAAATGTATAATTGAGACAACATGATGAAAGAGTATTATACCTGAATTCAGAGACACTTCCATTAAATAGTTCTTGCCTTTGGTCACATGATTTCAATATTTTGGACCATAGACTCTCTCCTCTCTCTCCAGCCACAAAAAAAAAAAAAAAAAAAAGAAAAAGAAAAAGAAAAAGAAAAAGAAAAAGAAAAAAGAGTGGGCTAGGTAATGGCCAAAGTCTCTTCCATTTCCAATTCCAATACCCTTTTCTTATTAACTTTTTTTTTTCCTTTCTAAATTATTTCATCTTATAGATTAATTTTGCCTTCCCCTCCATTGGCTTTGGTCACAAAATCTTTCTCCATTTACTCAGTCACCTTGAGATAAAATGAGACTTCTAAAAGAAACTGCCTTGTTTCTTAAAAAACCCATAGAAAAATAAAGAAATCAACCCACAGTGTATAGAATAAGTCAGGCATTTCAAAGTCAATTATTTACTCCTCATTCTGTCAGGTTTTAACCTCTAAATTTGTCATCTACTTGTGTTCTGTTAAGAGTTTTGTTAATTTTACTGATACAGCTCTATTGGGAATGTCTCAGGTCTTCCTTTGGATTAACTCCAAAGTTCATCTCCACAAATTTTAAACTGCAGTAAGGGTGTTGGAATCCTTACAAAGTGTTAACTCATTACAGTTGATTGAGACAATAATTATCTAATTTAGCAAGGTTCAGTATGATTGATCTGATCCTACTAGGAGATGTTATGGGCCAGAACTTGAAACAAGGTACTAAGTGGAATTGAGGAGGCAATAGTTAACTCTAGTTTAGCATTGATTTAATCATACAACAAATAATGGTTTCCCAGTGATATAATGATTGGTGTGTACTCAGTGAACAGCATATAAGCAAGAAGCTCTCAGGGACAAAGGGCACTCTGAGAGATATAAAAGCCCACTCTCGGAAACAGAGTCAAATTCATTCCATCTTCCACCTTTGTGCTGGCTGGAGGCTGAAGAAAGCAGACACAGAGGACAAGCTGCAAGAGCTCTTGGAACCAAGGAGAGAGATAAATATCTATTAAAGCTTTCAAGAACTCTTACTATATAAAAAAAGATTATACTAGGAGATGGGAATATGAAGAGAAACATTAAATAGTTTCTGGTCACAAAATTAATATTTTATTAGAAGAAAAACATAAACAATAAGCATATATGTATGTATATATACATATGTGTATTTCTGTGTACAAATGAATATGCATATGTGTATATGTAAATATTGTGTGTGTGTATATATATATATATGTATATATATCTATATATCACATAATCAACTAGAAAATGCATTGCTGCTTACTAATTTCCTGAGACTTTCCTTCACATCTTTCTTCCTCAAACTATATATTATAGGATTCAACATGGGGATCACTACTATATAAAAAACAGAAATCACTTTGACTATGAGCCATGAGATTTTTGAAGCGGGTACACAATAGAGAAAGAGAATGGTCCCATGAAAGATGGTGATAGCTGTTAGATGGGAGGCACAAGTGGAGAATGCTTTCCTCCTCCCACTGGCAGAACGCATTTTCATGACAGTGACAAAAATAAAAAGATAGGACATGATAATGATCACAAGGGTGCTAAATTCATTGAAATTGGCAAATATAACAAGTATCATTTCACTAAAATGCCTGTCTGAGCAGGAAGCAGAGAGGATGACAGAGTACTCACAAAGGAAGTTATTGATAATATTAGTCCCACAAAAAGACAATACCAGGAGAGAGTATGTGAATATCAGGGAAGATATTATTCCCCATGAATATGCCCCAGTCACCAGTAAGGTACAAAG